>NC_000076.6:112666749-112686749 GCF_000001635.26 Mus musculus | reverse complement strand
ACATTATAAATGTCATATTTTAAAATTCATAGCAACAAGGTAATGCTGACCCTCATATATTTATAAAATAGTAAGTAGTTTGTTAGAGTTAAAGATCATCAAGTCATCTACTTATTATTCTAGATTCCTTGGCCAGTTTAAAAACAATAATTAATGCAGATTTTTAATTTGTGCCTCAAAACATAGAGAAATATTTAAGATATCAAAGAAATGCCAATAAATATGATTCAAATAAAGCTGGAAGAATTAGAAAGAATGAGTATTTCGTTTTATATTGATATGTAAGATACCAGGAAGCCGTGGGGAGATGAAACCTGCGTGAAAAGGAAGTAATTGTTAATTGAAGTTGGAGTCATAAATTGTTATTTAACATGGGAAAGATGTTTACATATCATTAATATTACTCAACTCTGTACTGTAACAGAATTTGAGGCAGATCATTGCACAATACCTAATTTTTGTCAATATCTGAAATGCTTCTAGGAAAATCAGGATTAATTTAACAAGATCATAGGAAATATATTTAATGTCACTTTTAAGTTATTCTTTCATTCAATGACAAAAATAAATGTTTTCCAATTTTGTTTCTGATAAAAAAAAAATCTTCCTGGACTTGTGAACATTTCGCTATCTACTGTCTCTAAACAATTTGTTAGTCTCTTCCTGTGCTGCAGGGTCAATATAGACCTTCCTGCGACATAAAAAGGACACTTTACAAGTCATAAATATACAAACAAAATAAAATACTGAAAAAAAAATGAGGCATTTCCTTCACTAAGGCAGACATTGATACACAACATTGCATGAACTTGGGATTCCAAACACAGTTAACTGTACAGTTTCTTACCTATATACCAATACTGCCAAGGTAAGATGGCAGTGTCTTTAGTTACACTTGAAGTTTGTTTGTTTGTTTGTTTGTTTTGAATCTTAAATTTATATAACTTTGTCAGTTGAACATCGAATGAAAGGAATAGGAACAGAGAGTCATGTGATCTTACTTTAGATCTAAAACCTACATTACAATTCAGCAGTCAAAATTTAAGCAATGACTCTCTGTATAAGTAAAATAGACGTAGATGATATCAATTTTCCCCCTCAGTGGAAAGAGCAACTGTATAACCAAACATCTTTTCCTGGCATTGCCTGGCATCCTCTTTCTGCCATTCTTTGAATCTCTCCTTGTTGTTAAGTAGCTTTCCTACAAAGTAGTACTGTATTCCTGTGGGGAGCGGGTGTGGCGGCAGTCCTAAAGGCGCCAGAGACTGCAGCTAAGTCATATGACTTGCACCTGACTTCCTCATATAAGCCACAAACATCTTGAGTGCTGCGCAGGTGTACCAGGATACAGGTGAATCCAATTTGGAGATTTGCCCCTGCTGCCCTGATTAGCTGAAGCTGCGTGCCTGGTGAGGTGGTGTGGCCTGCTGTGCGTGGATGGGAACTGAGAGTATAAAAGAGTGAGAGGCCCAGGGTTCGGGGGAGATATAAAAACAAGGGAGATATAAAAACAAGGGAGATATAAAAACAAGGGAGATATAAAAACAAGGGAGATATAAAAACAAGGGAGATATAAAAACAAGGGAGATATAAACAAGGGAGATATATGGAGAAAGAAGAAACAGGACTGAATAAACGTGTGTAGAAGGATCCTGTAGCAGCGTCGTTCTTCCTGGCTGGTCGCGTGAACGCGCGCAACAGTTGGTGCCGAAACCCGGGAAAAGAAACATCTTCAGGCAAGAGCGAAGACCCCCTGCTACAGGGAGGATTCAGAACTGCATAACGGGGAAGAAGGGGTTAATAAAGGTTCCCGTGAAACAGACTGTTGAGAAGGATCCGGCATGGATTCAGAACTCTTCAGCTGGGGAACGGTACTGATGAAGAGAAAGAAGAGAGATGAAGACTGAATAAACTGCTGTTAGAAGGACTGGTGGTCGTGTCGTTCTTGCTGGTCGAGAGTGGGCGCGACAATTGGTGGCCCGTACGGGGAACCGACTCCCCCACCGAGTTCAGAACTTTCAGCAGTCAGTGGTTGCCGGCAGGGTAAGTTCAAGGTGAGTGAAACTTGCGACCCCAGGAGTTTGGGAAGGACCTCGGATAAAATAGAGGTGAGCATAAAGTTGCCAGGAAGTAGGCACAAAGTAACCCAGGAGTTTGGGAAGGACCTTGGATAAAATAGAGGCAAGCATAAAGTTGCCAGGAAGCAGGCACAAGGTAACGAAAGGTTCATGGCTTTGGGACAAGTTAAGGTTCCTGGTTTCAGGACAGATTAAGGAACTATGATAACCTCAGTGTAGTGATCAATAGATCCTCGCTGAGTAGTTATGCTTTTTTCTTCCATTGACCCTTTGTGGGTAGGTCTGATAGTTTTGGTCTTGTTTGTTCTGATATATGGACTCTGTTACTGTTTGAAACTGTGTGTAGAGGCAGTCAAGACAGGTCAGAAAATCCTTACAGAGCAACAAGAAAGTATGTCAGAAGAGGAAAAGGGCTTAAAAAGAAAAAGGAAAAAGAAAGGAGACACAGTGTTATCAGGTGGACAGAAAGGACAGGACAACAGAGTCGAGGCGGAGGAGGAGGTGAATTAGCTTCTGCTCCCCCTCCCTATGCCTCCTCAGCAGCCATCTATGGGCAGACCTTCTGTCCGGAGGTCTGGAAAGAGGATAGATTCTCCTTGCTGGGATGTCCTATTTTCACTGATCAAGCTGAATTTGCATGGGATAGAGATATGCTGCTTGATCAAGGTCGATTTGCACAACAACAGTCAGGATATCCAGTGCAGGTGTTTAAGCAGGTAAATCAGATTGCCATAAGGGCACGGAAACCATTGCCTAACAGAGGGGAAGCTAGTGAAAACTTGACTCTCATATTGACTCCCCAGATGGACACACAGGTGATTGAGGTTATGGTCTCATTACCACGAGGTATTGTGTCCATCTCCCCTGGGGATCGAGTAGATCAGGTGTTGACGTGGGCGAGAGGGTCTGTTTGTGTGTTTCCACAGGACCAGATGGAACCTCTTTGGGTGCCGGAGAGATTGGTGAGACGCTACAAGAATGAGGCTCCTGATCCAGTTGCCCCTGTGGATGTGGTGGATGATCCCACAAGCACAAAGGATGGAGCCGAGATAGAGATCCTTTCGGTATTCCAGAAGCCGATACCAGCTCGACATGACATTCAAATTTTTCCACGCTTTTTGATCCCTGAATTTCCCTTAAAGAGATAGCCCCTCTGGCTATCTATCCCTTGCTTCAGGGAAGATGAGTGGGGATGAGAGCCCTGGGATGTATGCTTGTTATAGTGTGTGTGTGTTTTGTGTTTGGCACATGTGTTAGGTGCAGAGTGTGCGGCCCGCACTTTCGCCATGGTAGCGTAGGCTTTTGCTGCAGTGGAGGCGGGACAATCTCCTCAGATTTGGTTTGCCGCTCTAAAAGAAATTATGCTGCGTTATGCCGTGGGGTGCGAGGCTAAGCACTGCACAGAGGATAGCTTGCTGTTGGCATCCTGTGGAAGGCACGTCTGATTGCATGAAGGTTCAGTGTCCTAGTTCCCTTCCCCCAGGAAAAACGACACGGGAGCTGGCCAAGACCTCTCTGGGTGATGAGCCTAAGGGATGGTTTTGTGTAGGGCCCCTATGCTTGCACACTGGGGATCAGACCTCTACCTTCACCCATGAGGCTTGCTTGCAGCAATTAAGATCTGGCCATAGATTAATCAACATCCTGGCCTTTTGATGCACCTGCCACAAGCAAAACACAATCTCCCCAGGTGTGGCTTGGCATGATAGAGAGGTAGTCAGTGATAAGACTCCCTGGGCATGTCACCAACCTAAGACAGGGATCAAACCAATGCTGTTTGTCACCCAAGGACGGGTAAGGGGCATGGCTGCAGGGGGCTATCTACAGACATTCTCTCTGCCAAAAAAGAAAAAAGGGGGAATTGTGGGGAGCGGGTGTGGCGGCAGTCCTAAAGGCGCCAGAGACTGCAGCTAAGTCATATGACTTGCACCTGACTTCCTCATATAAGCCACAAACATCTTGAGTGCTGCGCAGGTGTACCAGGATACAGGTGAATCCAATTTGGAGATTTGCCCCTGCTGCCCTGATTAGCTGAAGCTGCGTGCCTGGTGAGGTGGTGTGGCCTGCTGTGCGTGGATGGGAACTGAGAGTATAAAAGAGTGAGAGGCCCAGGGTTCGGGGGAGATATAAAAACAAGGGAGATATAAAAACAAGGGAGATATAAAAACAAGGGAGATATAAAAACAAGGGAGATATAAAAACAAGGGAGATATAAACAAGGGAGATATATGGAGAAAGAAGAAACAGGACTGAATAAACGTGTGTAGAAGGATCCTGTAGCAGCGTCGTTCTTCCTGGCTGGTCGCGTGAACGCGCGCAACATATTCCAACAGAAACACATTACATTTAAATTCTTCTACATTTGTCTATCTGTAGGTGTGGACTTTACACAAACAAAGTATAATACAGACTCTTCGCATGCATAATTACATGGGCATACAAAACAAAATGGTATATACCTTCAGTTTTGTAAAGGCATGTGAGATTTAGTTAAATTAAAAAAAATTTTTTGAATCTCACTTAAATTCAACTAATTTTGACATATAGGGTAAAATATGTATTCGTAATGTACATGATCTAGCTCTACTTGTCCTCTTTATGTGACTCTTAAAAATTCTACAGACCTGTGTGGCACATGTCATTTAGGTTTGCTGAATTGCAGCAACTGGAGCCGTTTGGTCAGCCACTGGTTTGCTTAGGTTTATGCAAATGGTTTTAGATATAGAAGCAGAGGGCTAAGGTAGGTTAACTGGATGGATCTGAAGTCTTTATCCAAAGATTATCAGGGAGAGAAGAAACACTTGAAGATGTTTCTTTCAATAAGAAATCTTAGACATTCTGTGTCTTTTCATCATTGGTGCCTTGGGGCTCCATCTCTCTGTCTTTGTACCTTGAAGTTCTTAAGTCAGCTGAGTCTGCTCTAGCTTACCTAATGTAGGAGGTCACTTAATTATTTATTGGTTCAGTCATTCAATCATTTATTAGTTATTCTAGAACTTTAAGTATGTTTAACTGGAGAAAATGTCCTTGTCTGGAATTCTTAATAGTAAATTGACAGGCAAAAACTGAGATTTGGTTTGACCCCCTAATTTTACAAGTTTCAGCTTCCCTAAGGGATGGGAGCAAACACATCACAAGAGCACATGTAAGATCCATGTTTGCTCTAGCTAAATGTTCCTTCTTTGGCATTGCTGAGTAAGGGGCAAATGGGATAGGGGATTTGAGGAGGGGAAACCATGAAGGGTGATAACATTTGAAATGTAAATGAATACAATAACCAATAAAAAAGAAAAAAAAACATTTTTTTGGTTAAAAAATTGAGTCCATATTGTATTCCAAACACTACATTACAAGAATTTAGGCAAACATGAGCTAGTTAAAAGATTAGTCTTCATATACACATAAGTCCACATGATCTCAGTTCTTGTCCTTCAAAAATTCACAAAATGAAAGATTATTTCATCCCAAGTCCCCAGTCTTCACGAATGCAACTAATAGCTCTATAAAAGAGGATTAAGGAAACCCATTGCTATTCTATGTTCTGAGGACATCACACCATAGTAACTACGTCTTGTATTCGATACCAGACATATATACATATAACTTATATATTATATAACACAGGCAGTTCTCATCAGACATTACGTTTATCAATACTTAGATCCTGGGTATTCTCCTTCTTATGTTATGTTTTTTGCCAATTGCTCTTTACAGTCTGATATTTTGTTATAAGATATCTAAATTCAGCAAAACACCATGAAAACACATATAATTTAGTTACTTAATATATTTAAAGTCATATTTACAGAAATATAAGATTTATTAAATCACTGTTGAATAACATACCTGAAAACAAAGTTTTAATCAAGAGTGAGAAAGACAATCTATGCTATTTGTATAGCTGGATGACACCTTTTTCTTTAACAGCTCCATCACTTAAATGTTATTCTTTTAAAAATAACAAATATCCAGCTGATTTTTTGCGACATTATTAAGGAAATAAAATAGTATTTGAAATTATAATTATTAGTGGTACCGAGATTTAGATAATTTCAGAGTCCATACCAGACAGCTGCAATTAATGTAAAGAGACATTAGCTATGTTGCTTCATAAAACAGAATATTCCCCTGTAATGGATGGATTTGATTTAAATTAATTTAAGTTTATGACTAAATAAACAGGAATATTTTCCTATCCATGGATTTAAAATACTAATACATTTTCTCCTAAAAATTCAAGTGATCATTTCAATAACTGATCGGAGTATTGATCCATGTTTTCAACAACTCTCAATTATGAAACTGGTGGCATATCTTGTGAGTTCTTCTAGTGCTAAGAATCAAAACTACATTATATAGAATCAACGGACATCAGAGTAAAGACAAAGACCAGCTTTGATATGATGCAATGTATTTGTAAGTAATAAAGTAAAAGGGGTGGTTGAGCATTGTACAAAGTCACTGATGTTTTCATGTTTATTTTCCTTCAAAAATGTATTGATTCTGCTTTGTTTTGGGGGACAGCTCTGACTTGGAACCATGTTGTAGGTATTCTGTGCTTTTGGTCTGTGGTTCATTAAAGACCTTTAGCACATATTATAGTGCACCCATCATGAAATCTCTATTGTTCCACTAACAAAATGACTCATTTGTCATTTGGAATTGAGTTAGTTTATTTTGTCCTTTTGAATTATTGCCTTTTCACATGGTAAATCACAGTGGTATTATAATGGAAAATCACTAACTTTTTGTGAAGGATCACACAAATCTACACCATTAATAATAGAAAATTCTTAATAACTTCATAAAACAGTACTCCCTTGACAAGTTCTGTAACTTCCTTTTTACCACATTAAAAAATCCCCAGGCAGTATTTTCAGAGGTTTTACTGGAACATGAAAGCAAAATATGACTTCTTTTATTTTCAAATGTAGGAATAATGGTCTAGAGGGTAAAGGAATTAAAATAGTAGCTACAGTATTGTCCTCCATTCTGATTTCTATCTACTGCCTAGTTCCAGAAATGGGGAAGTGGCAAATAGAATATTTGGTTCCTGGATGGAGATACAATGAAAATTGCAATTATATTATAAGCATATATTTATATTTTAAGGGTGTATATATGTATGTGTGTGTAAATGTATACATATGTGTGTAGGTCTGTGCCCATGTAGAAGCCAGATATTGACATTGGGTGTCCAGTTCTTAGAACTCATTTGTCACTTTCCCAAACATCCAAACTCAAATGTCAAATATATGGATAGTTATCAACTATCCATTTTTATAAATTTAATGCTATTTAAATTTGCAACTTTTATTGGGTATTTCATATATAAATGTAATGCATTTTAATAAATGCACACCCCATCCCATCATCTCTACTTCCTACACTATCTGACCCCTGCCTTTATTTTTTGTGCTCTTTTCATATTCTCTAAGTTCCCTTAGTGATGACTGTATTGCATGGGTGTGGGGCAATCTACTGGAGTTTGGGGTTACTCTTGGGTTCCACAAACATAAAGAAAGCTGACTCTTCCTTTTCCAGTAGTCATCAATTACAAATACTTACTGAACTAATCATGAGTCCTGCCCAATCCACACTGAGATTTCAGTTACTTGGGCTCACTTGTGTACTTTTTTATGACTGCAATGAGACACCATGACCAAGGCAACTCACAGAACAAAGAGTTCATTTGGGCTGATAGTTTTAAAGGGTTAAAGCCAGTCAATGACCATCATGGTAGGAAACAGTAGCAGGCAAACAGGCATGGCACTGGAGCAGTAACTGAGAGCTCACTTCCTGAGGCAGAAAAAGGAACACTGGAATTATCACAAAACCTGTCCCTCTGCCCCCTCCAGTAACTCAACTCCTTCAACAAGACCACAACTCCTAATCCTTCAAAAGCAGTTCCACCAACTAGAGTCACCATGTATTCAAACATGTGAACCTATGGGAGCCATTGCATTCTACTCCCTGACCACCGTAGGCATGCGGACATATCATAATGCATAATTAATTGATTCCTGTCAAAAAGCAATCTAAGAAAGGCTAAGGCAAACAAGTGAGGTCTCTGGAGATGGGCTACAGTTTTGTATGACTGTAATGGGCGAGTTCCAAGAATGCAGGATTGCTTCTTGCTGATGATATGCCTTTCCTGTCACTATTTCACATCCTAATGATTCCTGGGCATTAGCCCACTCTACTGGGCAGATTTCCTACAGAATCAATATGAAAATGTACTTTCACATAGTAATGCTGTAGAGATGAATTGATTTCATAAATCCTGATAATGACTTTATAGAATTCCTAAATTGAAAAAAGTAATCTCAATCCCCCTATAGAAAAAAAGATGCAAATAGAGCTCTGTAAACCATAGGCTAATTGTATGAGAAACAGAAAGAAGGCTTGGAACAACTTTGCAATCAAGGAAAACATTCATTCTACTTTAGGAATGAGGCTATTATCTGGCAACTAAAGGTTATAAACTGAGAATGGAAAATTTATTGTAGGTACAAGGACAGAAAATAAAATATTGACTAATTGCTCTATATAAAACTTCAAAATAAGGCACAAGTCAAATGGTTTGTCTCTTGACAAAACCTTGTTAACTTGTGACATAAAAATTATTGCTTTTAACTTATAATAAACTATTGATCCAGTAACAGATAATGAGTTTTTAATTAGGTCCTAGTCTTTATGGAAAAACATATAAAAAATTCTGCTATAATTAAGTCTTAATGGTCTCTTACATGGATTATTCCCTTAAACTTAACATGAACTCATAGAATGTATGAACATTTAGAAAACCATATGATCAATTATCCTGAGGAAGTATAAAAAATAAGAACCACAATAAAATGAAGGTACAGCTTTCTTCAGCTTCATTCAGTATGGGTGCCTCTGGTTTTTTCCTCTTGTCTTCTCTTGTCTTCTCATCTTCTCTTGTCTTCTCTTCTACTCTCCTCTCCTCTCCCTTCCCCTCCCCTCCCCTCCTCTCCCTTCCCCTCCCCTCCCCTCCCTTCCCTTCCCCTCCCCTCCCCTCCCTTCCCCTCCTCTGTTTTTTTTCTTTTCCTTTTCTCTCTGGTTTACAATGAGTTAACAAACTCTAAGACTCTTGCCTTGTCAGAAAGAGGCCTTTGAGCCAGAGAAAAAAAACTAAGCCTTTTTTTTTCTTTTTCTTCTTTTTCTTTTTCTTTTCTCTTTCTTTTTTTTTTTTTTTTTTTTTGTACCAGGTAAAGTAGTTTATTGAAAAATTCATTTAAAATGACTTACCGATACTATAATAGAAGTACAGTAGGTGACGTCATGTACTAGTTGATATTCTGACACCAGCTGACATGGAGATAAGGAGAGGCATGACATTTTAAAGAGGATGAGCTGTGGGTGCTTTTGGCTCTGCTGGGGAAAGAGATGTATCTCGAGCCATTGTAATGGGGTGGCGGTAGGCAAACATTTTTTTAGGGAAACTTGGTGCCTTGTCTAGAAGCTTATGGCTTGAGTAGATTGGTATTCATTCTTTATTATTATTATTATTTTTTATTATTATTATTTTCACTTAATTTTTAAAGTGTATGTGGCTGTTTTGCCTGCATGTGCATGCAATGTCTGCAGAGACCAGAAGAGGATATTGGTTCTCCTGGAACTGGAGTCACAGATGATTGTGAGCCTCCTCACGAATGCTAGGAATTGAACACTGGTCCTCTCAGAGAGAAGCCAGAGCTCTAACTGATGAACCATCTCTCTCTCTCTCTCTCTCTCTCTCTCTCTCTCTCTCAGTCTCTCTAGCATGACATCAGCCAGTTCTGAGGCTGAGGCAGGTTTATTTTTTCCCAATCTGCTTTTATGACATTTTTTTTTTTTTGCATGTCAGAAGCTCCATCACTGGGGACCCTGTGCTCTGTCCAATGGATGACTGTGAGTATCTACCTCTGTATCTGTCAGGCACTGGCAGAGCCTCTCAGGAGACAATTATATCATGTTCCTGTCAGCAAGCTCTTGTTGGCATTCACAATAGTGTCTAGTTTTGGTGGTTGTTTATGGGATGGATTCCCAGGTAGGGCAGTTCCTGGATGGTCATTCCTTCAGTCTCTGCTCCGAACTTTTTCTCTATAATACCATCCATCGGTATTTTGTTCCTCCTTCTTTTTTTTCTTGTAAAATGTTTTTATTTTATTTTTTATTAATATTTTTATTACATATTTTCCTCAATTACATTTCCAATGCTATCCCAAAAGTCCCCCATACCCTCTCCCCCCCACTTCCCTACCCACTCATTCCCATTTTTTTGGCCCTGGCGTTACCCTGTACTGGGGCATATAAAGTTTGCAAGTCCAATGGGCCTCTCTTTTCAGTGATGGCCGACTAGGCCATCTTTTGATACATATGCAGCTAGAGACAAGAGCTCCGGGGTACTGGTTAGTTCATAATGTTGTTCCACCTATAGGGTTGCAGATCCCTTTAGCTCCTTGGGTACTTTCTCTAGCTCCTCCATTGGGAGCCCTGTGATCCATCCAATAGCTGACTGTGAGCATCCACTTCTGTGTTTGCTAGGCCCCGGCATAGTCTCACAAGAGACAGCTACATCTGGGTCCTTTCGATAAAATCTTGATAGTGTATGCAATGGTGTCAGCGTTTGGAAGCTGATTATGGGGTGGATCCCTGGATATAGTATCCACACTTTGGTCTTACTTCTTCTTGAGTTTCATGTGTTTTGCAAATTGTATCTTGGTTATTTTGGTCTAATATCCACTTATCAGTGAGTGCATATCATGTGTGTTCTTTTGTGATTGGGTTACCTCACTTAGAATGATATCCTCCAGATCCATCCATTTGTCTAAGAATTTCATAAATTCATTGATTTTAATAGCTGTGTAGTACTCCATTATATAAATGTACCACATTTTCTGTATCCATTTCTTTGTTGAGGGACATCTGGGTTCTTTCCAGCTTTTGGCTATTATAAGTAAGGCTGTTATGAACATAGTGGAGCATATGTCCTTATTAAATGTTGGAGCATCTTCTGGGTCTATGCCCAGGGGTGGTATAACTGAGTCCTCTGGTAATACTATGTATGTCCAATTTTCTGAGGAACTGCCAAATTGATTTCCAGAGTGGTTGTACCAGCTTGCAATTCCACCAGCAATGGAGAGGTGTTCCTCTTTCTCCCCATCCTTGCCAGCATCTGCTATCACCTGAATTTTTGATCCTAGCCATTCTGACTAGTGTGAGATGGAATCTCAGGATTGTTTTGATTTGCATTTCCCTGATGACTAAAGCTAAGGCAATGAAAGGCCTCACTAGCATGAGGAAGGGAGGCATTCCAGGACTCTCTTGTGCTAACTGAGTGGGTTTCTTATTGTTTCTTATCACAAGAAAGAAGCTGAACCTGTAATCTTACCAAGGCTATGTGACATTCTACAGGCAGAGGGTATGGGAGTTTTAAGCTCCCCAGACAAGATCAAAGGGGAGAAGTTCTGCTGGTAAAGGGACCTGTGCTTACCCTAGATATTCCTACCCTCTTCCCCAAAATTGTCTAACCCTTGATTCACCCCAATTAATGTTAATCGGTATCCCCTAAACTGCATCTGGAGCATTGTCATTTCTGTCATATTCAAACGGTCCATCCAAAACACTGTTAGTTGACTCTGCTCCCTTCAACCTCATTGGCCTGTGGCCAATGATCTTGGGGGAAAAGGAGTACCACAAACCTGGGCAGTTTATTACAAAATGGTCTGTCTTTAGTGGATAGCAATTTATAGAGATTTCTATCTACTTATGCCATTTCCAGTGTCCTGCTGATGCTTATTTGTAGAATAAGATGTGGACTGTCAGCTATTGTTCCTGTACCATGTCTGCTTACCTACCACCATGCTTCCCATCTTTGATGATCATGCAAGCCTCCACTGAAATCACAAGCAACAAGTAGACTTCAACTTTTTCTCTTCCTCTCCTCCTCCTCCTCCTTTTCCCTATCCTCCTCCTCTTCCTCCTCCTCCTCCTCCTCCTCCTCCTCCTCCTTCTCTTCCTTTTTCATCTTCCACTTCTCTTCCTCATCCTCCTTCCAGTCTTCATCTTTTCCTTCTTCTTTTTCTTCCAGTTTTTTTGTCCAATAATACAAATGAGTCCATAGTATGGAAGAGGGCTTAAATGCAATCAGAAAGAATTTTGTTACTTATATCACTCATACTCCTATTAAATCAATGGGAATATCTTGCCATGATTTCTCATCCATGTTCATCACCAGGAAATAGTCACAATAGCCAGAGAATGGCAGTACATAGATGTATGTCAGTTAATGAATTAATAATGAAAAAGTACTTCATATACACAATAGTATAATATTTTTAAATGCCATGTAAATTAAATCTCCGTTAATTATTTTTTGTTAATGGGACAAAATAAGAGTGATAACCATCATAAAAGAGAATGGTATAGACTCGCAGTGTTTAATTCATGATTGCTTGATGCCCACATGTTTGTGGTAAGTAAAGTATACTCTTGTGATGGGGAGCACAAAGTGTTCCAAAACTATTTACCTCATGGTGACTAGCAAGCAAACACGGAAAGACAGGATAGACTGGGACCCATTGTTCCTCTTAAGGACTCAGTTTTATATTTACTGAGGTAACCTCGAGAGTTTCCACCACTTCCCTCTTGTGCTATCAGTTGGAGATCAAACCTTCAAAACATAAACTTTATAGAATTGCTGAAGATTCAAACCATAACCAAGTCATTTTGTCTATAGTAAGAGCCTCACTACTTAGTCAAAAGTAATTTTGCTACATATACTAGATCTATTTTTGAATTCTCTGCTTTCTTTACTTGATATCATTAACTGCTTTTATACCAAATACTCTTTGCTCTTTAGTTATTGTAGTATTATAATAATAACTGAAATAAGTTGTAGCATCTTCAAGGCACAGTCTTGTTTTCAAAAGATTTTCTGATGGAACTGAAGAGATGGCTTTGTAGTTAAGAGTAATGTCTGTTCTTTCAAGGGCACAGATTCAATTCCTAGAATTCACATGGTGGCTCATAACTATAATTCCTGGTGATCCACTGTCTTTTTCTGGCATCAGCAGGCTCGGCGCTATGTGCTGCAAGACTTAGATGCAGTCACGCATACACATAAAATGAAAATGAATGAACCTTGTAAAATAGGAGGCTTTAAATATTTTAGAAGGGAAGAAAGATATTTTTAGATTTCATATTTATATTACTTCTATAGCTAGAATGTACCAAACAAAATTAATGACTGGGACTTGGTAAGACATGGCAAATGAAGCAATAATGGCATAAATAGTATGGAAATAACTGACTGCTTCCACTTTGGATTGAAGTTCCATTCTACAAGATGAAACTCATACCTGACACCATTAGCAAGATAAGAACCTATGGCTAGACAGGTCATGGGTTCTAATAGAAAACCAGTACTGTTACTCTGCTGATGGACTTAGTATAAACTTGACTCCTACTGACATTGTTATACACCTAGATCAGTACACCAGTCAACCCTCACCAGAGAAGCCTCCATTGGCAGTAGATAGGAATTAACACAGAGATCTACAGTTGGCAAAGGCAAAGAGAATAAGAGCCTGCAGAACAGTGGTTTTCAACCTGTGGGTTGCGATCCCTTGGGGAAAGGAGTAGAATGACCCTTTCCCAGGGGTCACCTAAGACCATTGGGAAACACAGATATTTACATTATGATTTACAACAGTAACAACATTACAGTTACAAGGTAGCAACAAAAGTGGTTTTATGATTGGGGATCACCGCAACATGCAGAACTGGATTAAAGGGTGGCAGTACTGGGAGCATTGAGAACTACTGCTTCCGAATGTTTATGCCTAAATGTAACATACATACTATAGCGTTGCCCTAAAAGGCTTGGGAATAATTGTGGGAAATGAAGCAGGGAATCTGTAAGGGTGAAAGAGCCAGATGGGGTATATGACTCTAAGGAGATCGCATTTTTCTGGAAATAGCAGGGCACCTACACATACAAATTCTTAGTGATACAATAGCATGCTCAAGACCTCTGTACGTCTAAGAGAGGCCAGACCCCAGCATTCAGAGAGGAATGGCCATGAAATCTCACCCTTACCTGTGAAGATGAAATCCTATTCTTAGCTGCTGGGAGATGGAAGGTCAGTTGTCTCTAAGACTACACTGTAGTGGTCAGCCTCACATCCAAGAATATTTGAGCAGCAAAAATAGGCCTTTACAAGTTCAAAACTCAGAGAGAGAGAGAGAGAGAGAGAGAGAGAGAGAGAGAGAGAGAGAGAGAGAGAGAGAGAAGAAGAAGAAGAAGAAGAAGAAGAAGAAGAAGAAGAAGAAGAAGAAGAAGAAGAAGAAGAAGAAGATAAGACATAAGATTGAGAAAGTAGGTAAGATGTGTGAATTCTCAGAGAAGTAATAAGAAACTTTGTTTTAAAAAATTAAAGTTTTAATTGTAGCTCTTCAAATTTGTTAATATTGCATATCTTTTAATTTAAGTACACTTCTTTTTCTCTGCAATAAATGTTTTTTTTGATTGTCAACACAGAACTTTTCTCCTATTCCTAGTCTGATTGTTCATGCTACTTATGTCTTGCAAAGGGTACCACCAAACTTTAAAATTTATGACTAGTTATTTCTAGAATGACATATGAAATATGACACCACTAATATGTAAAAATTATGCTTGTATAACAGTTAAGATGAATTTAAAATGTAAAGAAATGTAAATTGTGTTTGTATATTAAGTTCGCATACTTTGTGTTAGCTACTTGTCAGTAACGGTAACTGCATTTTATATTCTTTCACAGTTCTATGTAGATATATCATGAGCAAGGAAGGGAACTGTATATCAATGTTACTGTAATGCATTTTAACTATTTTTCTTTTTGTAGTGTATATCAATGTTACTACAATGCACTTTAACTATTTTTTTCCTTTTGCTGAATAGACTAAGACCTCCTGTGCACTGCTGAATTGTAGTGGCATTTGCAGACACCATTTGCTCCTATTATTAGGACAAATGATTCATTCTCTTACCAGTGATGATTCTGAAGTGTTGCAAGATGCTGAATATAGGAATTATTAATCTGAAGACAGATCTTTATACCGTTTGTCTCTTTACTCTCTCACCTTACTCCCTTTTTCTTATTCTACCCCTTCTTTCTATTACTGTTATTTTTATTACTGAGAACTTCTCATCACAGAGAAGTAGAAATCCAGTGTGGTTTTCTACATTAGAGTTATAAGTGGTTTTCTTCTTCAGTTGTTACTATAACATGGTGAATTAACCAACTAGATGTTTAACAGATTTTACAGTTCTTGAATAACCATAGTTGATTTTGAGATATATGTCACCTCTTAAAAACTTGCTGATTTTAGATATTAATATTCTTTGCTGACCTATTGCATGTATTTTTTATGTTGTTGGTTGCTTTTCTTGTAGCCTTTCTGCAAGTTAGTGTTAACACCATCACCTAGGTTACACATGTTGAGATACGTTCTCTATCCTTTAATTTGGGTGATTTATTTATTTTCCATAGTGTCAAAAGTGCTTAAATATTTGATAGAGTCTTTTTGTGATGGCAGTTATGGTGGTCTGGTTAGATGTGGCCCCATAGACTCATGTGCTTGAATGTTCGGCCCATGGGGAGTGGCACCACTAAGAAGTGTGGCCTTGTTGGAGTAGATGTGGTATTGTTGGAAGAAATGCATCATGGGAAAGGTGAGCTATGAGGTCTCATACTCTGCCCAGTGTGGATTCCTGACTCCCCCTTGCTGGCTTTGGAACAAGATGTAGATTCTACAGCATCATGTCTGCCTACATGCCGCCATGACTCCCGCCTTGACGATAATGGACCAAACCTCTGAAATTGTAAGTCAGCTCCAATGAAATGTTTTCCTTTATAAGAATTGCCTTGGTGATGGTGTCTCTTCACAACAATAAAACCCAAACTAAGACTACAATTATGCCTAATTTCCTTCATAAGTTTTTAAAATCTTCCATTAATTTAACAGATACATCTCTAGTCATATTAATTTATGAGTACTCTGGAAATTTGTTTCCTTAACATTATTTTTTTCTTTTTTGCCTTTATAGTGTCTTCATGAATTAAAAATTTTATCTTGTAAAAAAATGAAGCTATCTTCCTAAGTTTCATTTCTTTCAGTAATTCTAAGTTATCAAATAAGATTATTATTCAGGTTTCATGGTTTTAAATATTCTTAAGAAGAAGAGCTATTGAGAGAGGAAAGGAAAAAGCTAGGAGAAGGGAGGGTGTGGGATAATATATGGTAAAGTACGTGATAGACTTTCAGAAACTATTCTTTTTTTTTTTTTTTTTGAACTGCCTCTTCTCCCTCTCCCTTCATCTGTCAATTGCTCTGTCACTCTCTGTTTCTCTGTCTCTGTTGCTCTGTCTCTGTCTGTCTATCTCACTCTTCGTGTGTGTGTGTGTCTGTGTGTCTGTGTGTCTGTGTGTCTGTGTGTGTCTGTGTGATTTCTGGTGTCAGGCCCTCCATCTTCTCTTATCCTTGAACACAAACACTCCATGGCTTTCAGAATCTGGCATTTCACCTACACCCTACCCTCAGGTCGTCAGAGCTTCCTTCTCAGGCTGACTTGTACCATTGGCTTTTCTTGTTCCAGCATCACCTTCTCCAGTTCTTCAGTTTGCAGATAGACTGTTGAGAGACTTCTAAAACCAATAATTATATGATGCAACCCCCAATTAAACCTGCCACCATCCGTTCTTCTTCTTTCCTACTCTCTATTCTATTTATCTATCAGTTTTTTTGTGTTTTATCATATTAGCAGAAACTATTCTTATTGAGCTGATCAATGACTACAACAAATATGCACAAACAATACGATTTTATCAGGTTCATTTTTATATTTATCCTTTTTTCCTTAGGCTTCTATTTATTTTGTGGTTTTTGTTTGTTTGTTTGTTTTAGAAGTTTTTTTGTTTTTACTTTGATAATTGGAAGTGTAAGGAAGGCAGTTTTAAACTATAGCATTAACTCACTATGCAAATAAGGTTAACTCTCAAATTTATGGCAATCTTCCTCCGTTAAAATCCCACTAAATCAACCGCCCTGAGTAATGGGATTAGAGAAATGAATCATCACAACCAGATAATTCTTGTAATTTTAATTATAGTTATATTATAGACATTTCATTTCCCTTCACTGTTTCCTATTGCTAGTGAAAATCGAGTCCTCTACCTCTGGGTAGATCTTTCCTGGGTAGAACTGGGAGTGTTGCCTTTAGAATCACAACACCTGTGGGGTCACTTAGTCATCTCTCAGCCCAGATAGGAACTGCAGAACCTAAAGCTCAGTATTCATCTGTTACTATACATTGCTAGGTATATCAGGAAAATGGTGAGCAAAAAATACAATTTCTCATGCATTAGAGATCTGAGAAATGATGCATCAGTTGGCATTTAGTGCCATCTGATGATTCCTTTAAATCAAGAAAGGGAGACATTGCAGACCTTTAAAACTGGATGGATTATGTAATAGATTAGAGCATGCTTGTAAAGTAATATATTCAAGTGTTGAAAGACTGTGAGCTTCTGGGGTAAACCAGATTGAAGGCAGATTGAAACCCTTCCTCTAGTTGTGTTTTAGGTACAAAGTCTACTATCTCTATACTTTAATTTCTTTTTATTTATATTAATGATTGTGGTATAGTTAGCATCAAGCATTTAAACGGCCACAGTGATTCCGTGGTGTCTCTACTGCAGCATATTGTGAAACTGTAGACTCTAATCAGGCAGGAAAGTGTGACAAATGCCACATAGTAAACTGAAGCTTGTTCAAGAAAAGCCCATCAAGGAAGTATTATAATGCTACGCATATAACTAAACACGTAAATCAATAGATCCCTCTCCCCATCTCTCTTTCTCCAGCTGTGTGTGTGAGCACGTGCATACATGCATGCATGTGTGTGTTTGTGTGTGTGTGTGTATATATATATATATATATATACATATATATATATATATATATACACACACACACATATATATATATACACACACACATATATGTACACATATATATAATATATGTGTATGTGTGTATATTTGTATTTATGTATGTATGTGTATGTATGTATGTGTGTACCATGAAGGTAACTGGCAATGGAACCCAGGACCTTGCACATATAGAAAGCAGTCAGTTTTTTTCTTAAACTTTACCACTCTTTTCAAAAATCCTCTCATATATTACATCCCAACTGCACTTCAAAAATATTTATCTCATAGTGTGTGTGTGTGTGTGTGTGTGTGTGTGTGTGTGTGCATGTCTGAGTGAGTTGTGTGTGTGCACTCACACACATACACACATGCATGCTCAAGTGCATGTGCAGGTTACTAAGGTGACCATTCTCAGATCCCTTGGAGTTGGAGTTTCAGGTAGTTGTGAGATTCCCAAATGGGTACTGGGTAGAGAACTTGATCTCTCTAAAAGAGCTGTTTATACTCTTAAACTCCGAATCGTCTATTGAGTTCCCACATTACCTTCGGTTTAAAGTTGCCATCTAGCTTAGCCCACAACAGGAGAATTGAGGCATCCTTTGAAGCAATACTTTGGCTTTTCTGTGAAAATTCTAGATGGCCTATTCTTCCAATAAAAGATGAAACTCTATTGAAAACTCTAATGCTTTCTGTAACTCATTCTTGTCTATTATGCTACCTAGAATTGAGTAACTTTGCAACTTCTCCATAACACCTGTTCTCTTTGAAATTAAAGATGGCTACTTATCTCATAAAACAAGAACAGTGACATTCACACAAATGGAGGAGTTGGGAACCGGATTCATTTGCTCTGGAAGACCCCATGCTTTTAACAGCTAACCATTACTCCAAGACCTCTTACACTTTTTACATTTATTTATTTATGTACTATGTTTCTGTGTGACTGTGACTGTGCCTGTGCACCTCAGTGCCCAAGTGGAGGCCAGAGGAAGAGGTGAGGGGATCAGTGCTCATCATCCATGATGCAGGTCCTAAGCATTGAACTCAAGTCATTGGGTTTAGTAGAAAGCAACTTTAGCTGCAGAGTTATATCACTACATCTACAACTTACATGTTCAGTTTAAACATGAAGTCATATCTACAATTATCTTTATTTAGTAGGAGATGGGCTTAGAAGGGCTCAAAAGTCGTTTCCTGAATTAGTTTCCTTCATCTCCTGTGCCAGCATTTCACTGGAAAAGAGCAATTTAGGAATGATTTCTAAGTGAATGTTATTGGATGGCAGTGCAATCAGAGACGCAGTGGCAGGATCTTCCGACATCTGAAACAAACTGTGGTGTGTTTCCACCAATCTTTTTAATTTTCCCTTAGCTTTGAAGTTGAATTTAATATTGTAATATATTAAAAATCCAACTAAGCATAAGAACAATCAGGCAGCTGCAAAGGATGTGTGTTATTATTATTATTAGATTGCAGAGTTTGTGACTTTGACAGATTTTTACTTTTTTCATCTCTCCCTGAATGCCTTCATTTTAAATACATGACAATAAACTTGATACCTAATAATAAAACAAAGTCGTGTCTTAGGAGGAATCTGCATGCCTTTTGGTATTTTTCTGTTTTCTATGTCTTCCCTTTAAAGAAAACATGATTTATTTACAAAATACATTTGTCGTTATTTATATGTGGTAGTATTCTGTTGTTTTCCACTACTGTTTTACTAAACCTATCATTATAACAATTAGCCTTTCTTAACTATTCTGTCTCCATTTCACTAATAGATCTTACTAACTGTATTAATGTGATAATGTAAATTTAATGATTTAATTCTCTTTGTCAGTAGTTACTATAGGCTAACCACAATGTTTACAAATTTTGCACAGAATATGTTCCTTTAATAAGAACAATAATCAAATTTGCAAGATAAATATTATGACAT
>NC_000076.6:111854249-111926749 GCF_000001635.26 Mus musculus | reverse complement strand
TAACCCCTGAGCCAGCCCCTCAAAGCAGTTTCTTAGTTTGCTTCACATACAGCAAGCCATTTTAGAATAGCCAGTTTGTCCTGGCAACAGTGTAGCCTTTAAAACAAGAATTTTGAAAACTGCAAGCAATAGACCCTTCTTGGTTTACATTCCTTGGAATTACTTCTAGTTTTTATGTCCTATATAGTTTTTACTCTTTTGAATGTTCACATATATTTTAATTATATGCTTCTCCTCCCTGGAGTTCTCTACATCTTGCCCAACCTCATGGTCTCTCTCTCTCTCTCTCTCTCTCTCTCTCTCTCTCTCTCTCCAGCAACATTACAACAAAAAAGTAAAAAACCAAGAAAGCTAAACTATAACAAAAAACTAAAAGTACAAAACCCATCAAACTGTAACAAGAACAACGCCCCATGAATACACACACAAACACGCACACACAGGGTCTGTTTTGTGCTGCCAACTACTCGTGAGCACAGAGCCTGCCCTGGAATATGGTTGATATCCTGACTGTTACTCCATTAAAGACATCTAAGTTTGCCTTTTCCAGCAGGTATCAGTTAGGAAGAGCTAACTGTTGGTTAGGGACAGGACTTTGTGCCCACTTGCCCGTCTCAGTGCCGGGATTTTGTCTGGTTTGAACCATGGGTCTTTGCACGATGCCACCATTTCTGTGAGTTCATATGGGCATTAGTGCTTGTTGCATCTGAAAGACACTGCTTCCATGGAATCTTCCACCCCCTCTGGCTCTTACGATCTCTCTGTCTCATCTGTGGCATACATCTTTGAGCCTTGAGCGCTCTCATCCCTTCTTACTGTCTTTTGCTTTAACACTAGCTCCCAAGACTTGTGAGAAGCTACAATCTATTTCTTCTCATCTATTCCGTGTTTCAGCTCAGTGAGACTGTTAGGTAAAGGCCCCCATGCTGTCAGGAACTCACATTCTAAGTGTTATCTTAACACACATGACGAACAGGGTCAGCATCCTTGCAGAAAGGGCATGAACAAGCGATGGGAAGGCATTTAAAGATACCCAGTCGAAAAACGTGAAATTTTCCCCGCTAGGGGGCAGTGCTCGAAAGAATAACAGTCTTTACACTTGCAGTTAGGCGGGACAGAGAACAATGACCTCCTTGTTATTTCCTACCCCACATGCCGAGCACATAAAGATTTTATTTCTTTGGAGAAAAGAGGGGCAAAAGACATTTTCTCTGACTTGAGGCAGAATTCACTGACGGTGCTTTCTTCGCTTGCTAAGCTCAGAGCAAGAGATGCTGGTAGCACTTAATATTCAGAATCACTAAAGCATACATTAAAGAAAGTGTGCCTATAAAAACGAAATCTTTCTGTAGTAAACTTTTAAGGAGAAGGTATTTGTCAAATTAATGACGACGGATCAGGAAAAAACTGGTTGCTCTGGTTTGAAAAATCACTAAAATTTGCTACGGTGAATAACTTACTTAATAAATAACCTTTTTTCCTCCCTTTGTGTGCGTAACAGTCACACATGCTGTATCGTTCAGAAACAAAGGCATTATCTATGCAATAAAATGAAGGAGTTAAATGTTGCTCTTTGAAGAAGGAAAGGAATATTGGATGAAGTGGTTCAAGGTGTTACTGAAGATAGAGTGTAAAGACTATGAGCGCATTGTATACCTGCTTCAGTCTCCAACGGGAACAGCATGAATTCCACCAAAGTGGAGACATTGTTTCTTTAAACCCTAATTACAGCCCACAGACCAGGGAGCAGGAGGGATTAGTTGAGCATTCCTGCCTTTCATGGGAAACCAGAGAGGGTAGGCGAGAAAAAGATCACAGAAAGAGTTTTCCCAAGAATGCCAGATTCAAACCTCCTCACTTTTTGGAAAGCCAACCAACGGACTTCAATAACCATCATGGAGGTGTCCAGGACAGGAACGCACTGGAGAAGCTAGCACAGCACTGGGTGCTATAGAGTGCTGTAAACCTTGATCTTTAGCTCATCTTAATAATAAGCAGCATGGGGATACATCGAATGGGGAAGCCAGTCCAAAGGAAGGATGTGTCTTCTACCCCAACTCAGTAAAACAGGTCCCCTTGCTAAAAAAAAAAAAAAGCATGCTAATTGGGAAGTCCCGGCCTTACTATCAACTCCCCTAGTCAGAGGGTAACATCAGAGGGGAGAAGTTGTTGTGATTCCTACCCACTCACTTCTGCCTTTGTCCTGGAAGGACAGAGTAGGAAGCAAGCCTACTGCAAACAAACAAACAAACAAACAAGCAAACAAGCATATAAATGTTTCATAGAAGATCAAACTTTGTCTTCCCAGCCATCCGTAGCTGTGTGACCCTGCATGGCCCTGCCCAGGACTGTCATGTGGCACACACAGTTCTTTTTGCAGAAGGAGATAACAGATACGCTCACATCACAGGATCAATGGGCAGGAAATAAGGGCAGAGGCAACTCAGCCGCTCTTCACAGAGCTTCTTCTGTTATGAGTCCCTCATGATCTCACAGGCTTGACTGACTTCAAAGGAGTAGGCTGTCATGGGGACTATGTAAAAACTTAGTCAAAGATACTAGAGATCCAACTATTCATGTTCTCAAGGGTCTTAAACTTTTCAAACCTTCAGTTTTTGTTCAGCACTTAAAAAAAAAAAAAGAGGAACTTTTCCCCATTTCAGGAGTGTACAAGCTGCAGTTGTAAAATATATGACTGCATGAGACCATAGTGACCTTTCTAGAACCCCTCCCAATCTTCTACACCCCCATCCCCACCCTGAGCAGCTAAGAAAATAGCACTCCCTGCCCCTGCTGAGAACTACAAATACAAGATTAAGATCAGGCATAAAGATGAAGTGACTTTAAAAACCAGTGTGTTATCCAGTGAGAGCGGCTTATTAAAGAATTCTAAACTGTATAGCTGTTCATAAATATACTCCCAAGAAATATTGAAGCTCTGACACCAAAAGTAATAAAACTACGTACACAAATACTATTCATTATGTGTAGTCACAGAGCAACCAGCTTATTTCTGGTCTTATCAGCGTCAACGTGGCAATAAAGTGTCTCCTTGTACTTCTGACTTCCTTATTAAAATGCACTAAATTTG
Source organism: Mus musculus (assembly GCF_000001635.26). Taxonomy (NCBI): domain Eukaryota; kingdom Metazoa; phylum Chordata; class Mammalia; order Rodentia; family Muridae; genus Mus; species Mus musculus. The sequence goes on along the minus strand of NC_000076.6, from coordinate 111,923,658 downwards.
TTTTTTTTATACATAGGGAGATAAGGTTATTAATTACACAAGCTCCTTATCAGCAAAATGTAAAATAGCAGGAGACACTAAGAAGGAAAAGAAACATTGAGAGGAAAGAAATTTAGGGTACAAGAAACCTTACAGGGTGAATGTGGAAGCCATATATATGAGACTTAATTTTTTCAATTAAAACATTTCATTGGCAAGTATTTGTAATTGGAAGAAAAACAATAAAAAGGCAATTAATGAAAAAGAATATACACATGTACGTGTGTGATTTACTGATTAACGTTAAAAGCATAAATTGTTGTCTCCCAGTGCTAAGACCTTTACAAATCTTAAGAGATACGCTCGCTCAGCAGGACTGTGCAGCAGAGTCCGTAGAGGCAGAGGAGAGGTGAGCTCAGAGGCCACTGCATATTCCTGGCTGTGTTTCCTGTAGAAAGCAGCTAATAACTGATGTTTGGGTTGACATAATTTGTGGGAACTTTACACTTACGAGGAGCAAGCACTCAGCAAATGTAAGGTGGGGGTTATCTTCCCCCCAGAAGGAGAAAATAAAGTGGAGCGGTCAGGTCTGTCCTTCAGTGCTTTAGTGCGCAGGACACTGGTGCTATGTCAGCAGCCGGCTCTCTGCTGATCACCAAGATGTCTGGGGAAGAGACTCTCAACACAGGGCATGAGCTAACAACCTCAGTCTTAGAAAAGACCACCTCCACGCACTTTAGTTTCTGTGGATTTACCGGCTACAGTCTCAAAATAGGTTAGTGGAAAATCATTTGTGTTGGCACTAGCAAATATTTTTAGACTAATTCGTCTCAACTACACATACCCATATGCAGTGTGCAAACTGAATCACAACCTATAACTTAGAGGACTAGATAATGAGGATTGGAGAAGCCATTAATGTAAATAAATGTTGATCAAGCTCAGGGGGCTCAAATCCACAAATCCAACTGGCTGAAAGCATCAGATTTTATACCACACTATGGTCTATGCATACTTTCTCTGGACCGATCTTTCTCTTTATAAAGTGCAATTTTATAAGCCTTCAGAACACTTTTAAAGCCTTTTCTGGAAATGTAGCACAAAATAAAGATGTTTTATGTGTCTGGAAGAAGGCCACGTCTAAGCCACTTCATCCCCATTTGGGGACTAGAGAAAGAAAGGTGTGTATGGTACAGGGGCTGTATTGGCTGCAGGCTATTATCGTGTGTTGCCTGCATTTGGCAATCTGAAGTGAAAAAAAAAACGATTGCAGACCATTGCAACAATAGCAAAGCACATTGCCCCAACCTTTAGCAATACCAATGAGAAAAAAGATTGTCATGATTAATTTACAATAAAATATATAATCCCCTCTTTTAAGCTCTGCCGGCCTGAAACTGTAGCAAGCTTAGAAACGTTCTAAATAATTAATCTCCTGTTAACTATACCCTCTCACTTCATAGCCCATTCATAATGAGGGCCACCTGCTAAGCCAGCAAGATATGGGATAACTAAGAAAGAATTCGTCGTTAGCCTCAATGAAGAAATTACTTCAATTCAGAGTCTAGACCAGTGGTTCTCAACCTGTGGGTCGCGACCCTATAGGGATTGATTATTGCACATCCTGTATATCAGATATTACATTACAACACATAATAGTAGCGAAATCACAGTTTTAAAGTATCAATGAAAATAATTTTATGGTTGGATGTTACCTTATAGCATGAGGAACTGTATTAAAGGGTCCAAGCATTAGGAAGGCGGAGCATCACGGGTCTAGACTTCATTTGCATCTGCACTGTATAAAGAAAGCGGCTCTGGCTATTGTTCAGTCATACAGTTGGCCAAGTGGTACTGGATTACACATCCGAGTCGGTGCTGGTTAGGGACTACTAGCTCTCGGAGGCCCGCCTCACAGCTGTTTAACCTCAATCTCCTGTCAGATACTCCAGTCAGATGCATGCACGCACCCACACACACACAAGCACGCACTAGGATGGCCTTGAGGCCAGAGCCTCTCTAGCTGTTCCGTTTTTCCCTCGGCTCCCCATACAGAACTTTTAAGGAGTGAACCACATCCCTTCCTAGAACAATTTCACATGCAAAAGGTTTCCTGTGGAACATCTGTCATGCAGAATGGGAAACCAAACATGAATGGAAGATTTCTGATTTTAACTAAAGTAATTCCAAGATATGTTGAAACCTTAAGAGCGAAGATGTTCTTCTCTTTAAAAATGGTCTTTCCCTTAAAGGTAGCTGGTCACTGGAAGAAAAGCCAGCTGAACAACATAGTCCAAGCTGTAGCATTTTATATCAAACTGTTAGGAATGAAAGAAACAGTTGGGTGAACAAACTGATTTCTAAGACAATACAACAGCCAGGATGACATCTCCTTAAATGTGGGTTTAATGTCCCTCTGAAGGTTTTGAAAAGAGTATTAAATTCCTGTGTACTTTCTAGATGGCAGTGTTACCTTGACATTTATGTCTCATCAAATTTAGAACAGAGCATTATTCCCAGGTATAAGTTTCCAATTTCTTTTTCTTCTCTTTTTCTTTTTCTTTTTTTCTTTCTTTTTCTTTTTCTTTTTCTTTTTCTTTTTCTTTTTCTTTTTCTTTTTCTTTTTCTTTTTCTTTTTCTTTTTCTTTTTCTTTTTCTTCTCTTTCTTTTTCTTTTCTTTTCTTTCTTTTCTTTTCTTTTCTTTTTTTTCTTTCTTTTTTTTTTTTTTTTTTTTTGAGACAGGGTTTCTCTGTGTTGCCTTGGCTGTCCTGGAACTCACTTTGTAGACCAGGCTGGCCTCAAACTCAGAAATTGCCTGCCTCTGCCTCCCAAGTGCTGGGATTAAAGGCGTGCGCCACCACACCCAGCTAAGTTTCAATTCTTAAACAGTAAGTTTAGTGCTTAATGGATTTGTTTTGAACATATATATTTATTGAGATGGAAGGGCTGAAGGTTAGGGGAAGGGGTTGCTAAAATAGAATATCAATTATTCTCAGATATCAAACTCCTTAAGGTTTTAAATGAGCACTTATTTAAAACAGTTGACAATCCACTTGTTTGCTCTACAATTGTCTGTTTCTGTATGTGTTTGTGTACATGTGGTTCTGTGTGTGTTTGCACATGTCATGAATGAGAAGACTGGAGGTTCATATTAGATGTCTTCCTTAATTGCTGTCCACCTTAATTTCTTTCTATCTTTTCCTCCTCTTCCCCCCCCCCCCCCCCCCCCCGCAAATCACCAACTTAGCTAATCTGGTGGATGAACGAGGTATCCTCCTGTCCCTATTTCCCCAAGTCTAAGATTATAAGCATACCAACAAACCCCAAATTTTTACATTGGTGCTTCAGATTGAACACTTCTTGTGCTCGAGTAGCAAGCACTTTACCAACAGAGCCGTCTTCTCATCACCTCAGTAATTCTTTCCACAGATGTTTACTGGGGTCTGACATGTGTCAGGATCAGACACTGAGCCAAGTTTGGATTACAGTGGATAAGGGCACCCGCTTCCTCACTAAGCATGGGAAAGTTAGCATGGGAAGGACAGAAATAAATAAGATGTGATAACACCCAGGCAGACATTTCTTGGGTGTTCAAGGGGACATGATCAGGGAAGATGGTGTTGAGTAGAATTGAGCTAGAGGAGGTAGATGTGGGAGAGTCAAGAGGTGAGGGGGGGTTCTCAACAGGCACCAGAGTCTGAAGGTTCTTTAACCAAATGCATTTACCCAACCTTGACCAACAACCCTGGTTCCTAGACTTTGACATTCTCATACCTCCTGATATCCATCTGTGTGATACACAATAAGAGTTCAGGTATTTTCTGTGGAGGTGGGTAGTTTTAAGTTCTACCTCCAGGCCTGAGCCCTCTCCTTGCGTGAGGGCCAACTCTTGCAGGAAAGTAGATTGTAAGGAAGGGCTATTTAGGAGTTTTATGCAGACCAATGACAGGAGGCAATTTGCAGGCTAGAAAGACTCCAGGCTGTGAGGGAGATAATGACTTACAGGGAGTGAGATGGAAGTATTTAGAACTACTAGAAGCTTCTGCAGCCACTGATAAGAGAAACCGTGGTGCCCAGAACTAAAGCAGTAACAGCAGGGGATTTAAGAAGCATTTACAAGATGTTAGACTGGTAGAATCAATGGGGATTTTGTTGATTCATTCACTTGTTTAATAAACTTTTATTGAATTGCCATCATGTTCTGGGCATTGTTGTTGGTTCACAGCAAGGAAGAAGGCAGAGAAGAGCCTAGTTCCCCTGGAGCTTGTGTTCTAGTGGAGAGAGACAGACAAAGACAAAGTTAACAAGAAACTAACTCAATCACACAAATCAGAAGTCAGTTCTCAAAAGGGGATTAAAGTGGGAAAAATGGCATTTTATTGCTGGAAATCTAAAACGGTTAGGAGTGGGGTTTGGAGAGTGCCCAGAGACCGAGGCAAAGACGATGAGCGAATGGCCATGCTACATTAACATGAGGGTATCAGAAGGGAATACTTGGCATGTAAGATTTATTTTATGAATAGGAGTACATTGTAGCTGTCTACAGACACACCAGAAGAGGGTGTCGGATCCCATTACACATGGTTGTGAGCCACCATGTGGTTGCTGGGAATTGAACTCAAGAATTGAACTGCTGAGCCATCTCTTCAGCCCCAATACTTGACATGTAGAGCCTTGCAGACCCCAGGAAAATGCTAAGCTACACCCCCAACCCTTAGAAATCTCAGAAGATCTGAGAGGGTAAGATACTGTGTTAGGTTTGAAAGACTCAGGAGACTGTGACCAAGAGAACGCCTTTGGTTTCTGTGGTGAAAATGTGAGAAGATGATAGAAAAGCATACATGCTCAGGCGCATACATGCTCAGGCGCATACATGCACACCTACAGATTCTTAGATACCACATGAACTCCAACCTCACCCCCAGAAATGGCGTAGTACCAACTCTGGGTCCAAACTGCAGTGATATGGAAAGAGGGGGAGATATAAAGGATGTCCGGCAGGCTGAGACTGACTCCGTGATAGGTCATTAATTCTTTCACAACATAGAATCATCATCATGTGTACAATAAGTGCCATGTTGTCCTGCATTCAACACCCACCACCAATTGTTTCCTGGTTGGACTTGGTACAAGTGCTCCTCCACACGTACATATTATTAGTGAAAAGAGCTCAGAAGAGAGTCAACCAATGCTCTGCCTCAGGGTGTACTCTACACAGAGCTTCCTGTCCACCTGAACTTTTGAAAGGCACCTGCACAGTCCCCAGAGAGGATAAGCTATTATAAAGCCTAATCCCAACAGAGCAGGGCAGCCATTAAGCTAATGAAGGAGTCAGCTCTTCTTCCTTGCCAGTTCCCTCAAGTCCCAATTAGGCAACTTAAAACCCCAAATTCCAAGGATGCACTGAGACTGAAAAGTCCGATTTTTTTTCCTCCTTCTTCAGACAAAGTGAGACAATAAACCCAGTGAGGTGTGTAAAAGAAGGAAGAAGCAGAACTAATAAATAATTCTTCCCAGTCAGCCTTCCATTACAAGCCCCATGGCCCCTGCCAGCGAGCGATGCTGAATGCTGTTAGTACTTCCACTGAGTTTACTGTGGGTTGTTTGTGTGCAGAAAGTTCTCCATGAGGCTGATTGAGATAGGATCTGGCCATTGGGTTTATACAGAAATTGTTCATAATTACAAAGGCCTCACTGGTGGAATCTTCCAACGTCAACACTGAAGGACATCCCACCTTCAAGAAAAACAAACAAGCAAAGACGCTAACAAGCAAACAGAACAACGTGCCTGCAGGAAAGGGCACACTAGGAATAAATGAAAGCTTGTTTTCTAATGTAATGCTTTATAAACAGGTCTTTTTTTTTTTTAAACTACATTTCCCATACAGCAAATGACAATGAATGGTTTCTGCCCAGATGTAGCATTCGATGATAAGAGGAAGCTCCAAAAAACTTAGCATGCCCATTTAAGCTGGGGGGCTGGGTGGGAGGGGTGGTCATCCAGGTAACAGAACTAGGACAAATAGATATTAAAAGAATAGAACAGGATATAAACGAGATGATGTGTCGATCTCAAAGCCACATCCCAGGACTGACAGACACTCAACCAACGCGGCAGGGCTGCTGAGGGATTAAAAGCAGTGTCTCCTTCCAGTGTTTGTCTTTGGTTTTTCTGTATATTATTTCTTTCCAATTTGTTCAGTGTCAGGAGATTGCCGGTACATGCTTGAACTCAGGCTGTTTTTATGTTGTCTAAGAGGGCAGTGCCACAGACACAAAAGCCCCCTCACTGAGTCTAGACATGAGGGGATATCCAGTGACGGAGTGTGTGCACCCGTTTGTTGTCCTCTGCCTTAGAAAAAAAGAGTCAGCTGTAGTCTATGAATATGAGTCTATAATCGTATCCACCCAAGCTGGGCTAGAAACACCTGCCACGTTCTGGGTTCCTTACTGCCTCTGTTAACTTTCCATTAAAACTGTGCATTCATCATATAAAATAAATAGCTTATATCATGTCATTTCCAGATATCCACATCATTATGTTTTGTTTTCATTCACGTCCTGTAGTGCGCTCCCCTGCCCCTCCCTCCCAATAGTTCTCCCCCTAAACCCTTCTTGATTTCATGCCACAGAGATACAGTCACCCCTCCTGTTCCCCGTTAGACTTCTCCATACTCATAGGCTCATTTCGACTTTCACGCCTGTCGTATACACATGTTGTATACTCATGTTGTATACATGCTGTATATAATATTCACAAGGCGCTTGTCTTTCTAAGCCTGCTGTCTTTTGCGTAAAATAATGTTCTCCAATTCTACCTGTAACATTCTTCTTGAGAGTAAAATGAAATCCAAGAAGATTCATTATAGAGAGCTTCAATTTATCACTCAACTTATCACTACATTAGGCTGGCACTTAAAAACAAAAAACAAAAAAATTTTATTTGATATTCAAAACAACCAAGTAAGCTAGGGTAGTGGCCCATACTTACAATCCCAGCACCCGGGAGGCTAAATCAGGAAGGTCATGACTGCAAGTCTAGTCTGTGCTACATAGTGAGACTCCATTTCAAAAGAACAAAACGGAAAAACTATCACCGCCAATGATACAAAGTAAAACAAAGACAAAACAGATCAAATATAGGTAGCGTTTCTAGTTTAAGGATTCAGGCATTGACAGATTATACCAGGTCTGCCTGTTCTAAGGAAGTAAGAAAATACTTTACTCTGAACCAAGTTGCGTAGTTTGTGTATTGTCTGAATCACCGTCTTAGCCTAAGTCTGCTGAAGGCTGGAGGTGTGCCATGCTTGGGGACTTATTCCAGTTTAAAGGAAAAGTTAAGAGAATGTCAGGCCAGGAGAAGAGGCTGAGAGTAAGTGGCTGTTAAAAGGCCTTAGATGCAGTCCCTCCAGTCATCTGGGCTCTTAGCCTGCAACATTTCATCGTTCTACAACCATGATTTCTGTTCAGCCTTGGTCAGTCTACAAGATATTTAAAACAGGTGCAGCCGATTCAGAGAACTTTACTTCACAGGAGGAAGCTGAAAACTGTAAAGGCCATTGGTCTAACATTTAACAGTAGCAAGGAGAATATTTTATCTTGGGACCCTTTAGTACTGAAAATAGTTCCGTGTGTGTGTGTATTGTGTGAGTGTGTATGTGTGTATGAGTATGTGTGTCTGAGTGTGTCTGAGTATCTTGTGTGTGAGTGTGTGCATCTGGGTGTATACGTGTATATGTGTGTGAGTATGTGTATCTGGGTGTATATGTGTATATGTGTGTGAGTATGTGTATCTGGGTGTATATGTGTGTGAGTGTGTGCATCTGGGTGTATATGTGTATATGTGTGTGAGTATGTGTATCTGGGTGTATATGTGTGTGAGTGTGTGCATCTGGGTGTATATGTGTATATGTGTGTGAGTATGTGTATCTGGGTGTATATGTGTATATGTGTGTGAGTATGTGTATCTGGGTGTATATGTGTATATGTGTGTGTGAGTATGTGTATCTGGGTGTATATGTGTATATGTGTGTGAGTGTGTGCATCTGGGTGTATATGTGTATATGTGTGTGAGTATGTGTATGTGTGTGTGTACGTGTGAGTGTGTAAGAGAGAGTGAGTATAGGTCAAAGGTCAGCCCTCTGTATTGTTCCTCAGATGTTATCCGCTTTGATTTTTGACACAGCCTCTCTCACTAGCCTGAGGCCAGCTAAGTAGGCTAGTCTGGCTGGCCATCAAATCTCAGGACTCCTCCTGTCTCTTTCTGCCACCTAAACTCTGGGATTGCAAGTGTATGCCACCATGCCTCACCTTTCCACGTGGCTTCCGAGCATCAGACTCGGGACTCCATGCTTGAACAGCAAGTGCTTTAGCAGCTGAACTCTCTCTCCACCCCACAGACTCTAAATCTACAAGAAATCTCACATCCAAGAGGAGTGAATAATTATGTTAACCTGGTTAAATTACTCTCCCCCTATCTATACAAAGATAAATGCTATGACACACTGAATTCTAACCAGAATAAGTAAGTTTTTATGTAGGGTTACAGATATATATCTGTATCAGATTCCAATCTCCATTCTCACAATTTGGGATTTGATATTAAGCCAAACCACTAAGATCTGAATCGGTGGTAAGTGCTTGATCTAACCGGCACTGTTTGCCGCTGGCACTCCTTTTGCCAAAGCTTCTTTGGCTAGATAATCCTCTTTAATTTACTGCATTAGCATAGTTAATTAGACTATTGACAATCCTTGAGGCTAAAGAACCATTCTTTTTTTAAGGTTTCCTGAAGTATGTTTGTGTTTAACTGCTGTGTGTTTACCTTCAGAGCAAAGGCATTTATTTTATCCAAAATGAGTGATGTGGCTTGGAGGTGACCTGACTCTATAGGCTCATGGATTTGTATGTTTGAATACCTGGCCTGCAATTAATGGGCATTGTTTTAGGAGGTTACAGAACCTTTGTGACATGGGACATTACTGGTGGACACAGGCCACCAAGATTGGGCCTTGAGGATTGTAAGACTCTGCTTCCAGTCCCAAGTTTTTTGTGACTTCACCCAGGACATGAGAGGAACTCTGACATCACATCCTGTCAGCCTAGAGTAGGTGTCCCAACTGCCTTCCCTTCTATAAACTGACGGATGTGCCAGAAAACCATGAGCCGAAGTAAATCTATTCTCCCTTACATGTTTCAGTCAGAGTGGTGAGGGAGGCTGGCCCAGAGGATGGAAGAACCTGTCAGGGCTTTGGCTACACCACCTGGGTGGTTCCATATGCAAATGAGTCTAGTTGACACAATTGTCTTTTAATCTGTGCCTCACTGAGGAAAATTTCAGGCAGCTCATTTGTGGCAGAAAACTCATTCTCAAAGGCCGAGAACCTTCTTCTCAGTCATGGTACACAATTCAAAACGGAAGCCCCCCAACCATTTAAATATGATTGTAGCCTGGAAGGCTCAACTTCATTGTAGTCTGTCTGTGAAAGCACAGACAAATTTGCAGTCATTTTAAGACGGTGACGACAGGTGGCTTTCCAGATTTGCTCAAAAAGAGGACAGCATCCTGTGACTGCAAACTTGCACAGAGGAGATGGGTTCTATGGAAGGGAAGTAAAGGGCACACAAGAGAAACGCTACTTTTGAACCTGTTGGAAATATCAGGAAACGCTTAAGGGTCGTCAGTGCCGCTGCCGTGAGGAAGACTATAATCCACCACAGGAAGACTATAATCCACCACGTGAGGATTTTCTCAACAGCAGAGAAACGCAGCAGATCCTAATCAGGAGTACACTATCCGTGCTGGAAAGATGAATGAGAGATAATTACTTATAGCCAATCACTGCTTTTCTAGTGATGAGATAAGGAACTTCATTGAACCAAATTAGCATCGTCTTCAGCTTAGAAGAAACCGAGGCAGAACATACATAGAGGGAACGAACCAGAGGCGAAGAGAGTCGGGCCCACAGGTGCCATAAACACTGTCTGGCGAGACTCATGCTGGAAGAAGCTCACCCCAAACAGCCTCGCCTTTATTCTCCGTTGGGGAAATTCCCAAGTGGAATTTCTCCATGAGGGCACTTTCTATACAAATGCAAAATACCACGCAGTGGGGTGGGGTTGAGGTGGGGTGGGGTTGGGTAAAACACTAAGCAGCTGCCAGACAGCTCCTTAGTAAGAAATCATTTCAACAACAGTTGTGTGGCAAAGATCTCCACATTGGTGGGGGTGGGGTCCTATAGTAGCCGGTGCAGAGAGCAATCTAGGGGAGAATCCTTGTGTTCGGATATTGGGGTTTAGTTGTGGAAAGCCATTAATCAAATCGTCCCTAGATGAGGATGTAGTTACAGATGGTGATATAAAAAGCAATGTGCAGGAAAAGCGGGGTTTAAGAAGCATATGGCTTCATCTAGCACGAGGCCTCCGAGAGCCTCTGAGGGCGTGGCCACTGAGGTCAATGTGGATAGATGCGCGGGAGAGAGTGATGTGAAGACCAGGAAAACAGACTCGTTCTGAGCAAGGTAAGAGTATATCCAATACCCACTAAAATACAGTCTCCGTTCCATGGAAGATACAGGGTGCTGTAAATGTTTCACCATGAGTGACGCTTGAGAACGTTCTGCTAAGTAAAGGAGGTCAGAGAGACGCAAAAAATATGTCACTTACATGAAATGTCTATGTTAGGAAACTCCACAGATGTTTAAAAAAAAAAAACAACCACCAAAAATACTACCACCAACAGCAACAACAACAAATACTCAACACTGCCAGGAAACAAAAAGATAGACGATAAATAAATAAATAAATAAATAAATAGCTTGTTTGTATGATTAGTTGGTATTCTGCCTTGCACCGCATGCACATGCGCACTGGCCACCAGCCGCTGCCTGCTGTCATGCTGGCTTTGTCTCTCCTGGTCCCCTGTTGTTTTGGCCATCCTTCCACACTGCTGCCTTTCAGTTCCTGGAAGAGACCGGGCTCACTCTGCCAAAAGGAAGACCTTTGAACATACTGCTTATTTTTTAAAAATGTACTCAAATACCAAAACATACAACTTACTTTTTAAAGCATTTTAAATCAGACACCTCAATCATATTTCCGTATATTCCCAATTGTTGCCTAAACAACGGAGTCACAGTTACCAGGCCCTGGGGATGGGGGAATGAGATAGATCTATATATGGAACATAGACTATGGTTATGAAAGAGTAGTAAACTCAGTGCTCCAAGGTATGCTAATCATGAAGCAGATAGTGACATTCTTCCACCCACCCACTTCCTGAGTTCAAGGAGTATTCATTCAAAGAAAGTCACCCTGACCATTACCGGAAGCTGCAATGCAAATGTGCTATTGTTAGGGGCTCTTAGAAACTGTCTTGAGAGTTAACAATTACCACGTATTCCTTGTGACACCTGTGACTTTGTACTTCCTTGTGACTCTTATCTGGTATTTTTGGTATTTTCCAACAACGCCCTTCCCACCTCCTTGAGTTGTGGTTCTTTCCTTTAAATACCCCCTTACTCAGCTACTCAGGGCGCCACGGTCCTCTACCCCTGCGTGGTGTATGACCATGGGCCCAAGAGCGCTCTTGAATAAAAATCCTCTTGCAATTTGCAGCAAGACCGTTTCTTGTGGGTGATTTTGGGGTGTCGCCTCTCCTGAGTCAGAATGTGGGGGAGTCCTCACGTTGTGAGTCTTTCAGTTAGACCTATATATGGAAGTGCTGAGTGTTAGCATACTGTCTAAGCTCCACCCACAATTACCTAGCAACAGCCAAGTAGGTCTGACCCACTATAAAAGGGGCTGTTTGCCCCTTTCTCCCCTCTTGCTCTCTTGTCTTCTTACTACTGCTCTCTTCCCATTCCCTCCCCACCCCCCACGTGCCCATGGCAGGTCTCTTCTCCCCCCACCCCCACTGCCTTTTTCTGCCTCTACTACCCTCTTAACTCCCCTTCCCATGCCCTAAATTAACTCTATTCTATACTATACCATGGTGTGGCTGGTCCCTCAGGGGAAAGGGATGTCTTGGCATGGACCCACTGAGCCACCCCATTCCCCCACACCTCACCACACCTCCACAGAACATATCTCTCTTCTCTTTATCTTTTTATAAACACATCACTGAGATTAGTGTAACAGGGCAGAAAGTTTCAGAGTGAAAGGAAGTAGGGACTTAGGTGTGAGGTAGGTTGTGGGAAATTATTGTAATACAAAAAAAGCATAAGAGTGTAAAGTGTACAAGCAGGTGCAGGCTTCATGTTGGGAGGGATGCAGGTACTTCTGGTTCTTCATGGTAAGAACTAGAATGAATGAATGAATGAATGAATGAAGTTACATCCTTGGCCTGTGCTGCGACTGAGGGCTGTGATAGCATCTGTGGTCTGAGCTGCGGCAGAGGGCAGTGTTGATATCTGTGGTCAGTCTGTACAGCTATCTGAGGTCTGTGGCATGTGCTGCCATCAGAAACCCTGTGGAAGTCTATAATTCATGCTCCCACTGATGGTGAAGATGTAGGAAGCTACTTTTGCCCTGGTATCAGGGACTGCAGACTGACAAGAAAGAGGTACATAGAAGGTGTCTATGACAACCGCTAACCCAACTCCACCTCACCCACCCGAAGAAACAGTCTAGATAGAAAGCCACCAAAGAGAACTCTTAAAACAATATAAGTATGCTGAAGTGTTGCTCTCTACAATTGATGGCTACAGGTCTGGGTGCAGGTAGGGAAGGACTCAAGTTTGCCTTAGAGAGCTGGCCACCAGGAGGTCTACTGTGCCAACACAAGTTAGACTTGTTTTCTTTTCTTGTTCTTGTTCTTCTTGTAATTGTTCTTCTTCCTCTTCTTCCTCATCTTCCTCTTCTTCCTCCTCCTCCTTTTTTCTTCCTCTTCCTCCTCTTCCTCCTCCTCCTCCTCTTCTTTTTCTTCTTCCTCCTCTACCTCTTCCTCCTCCTCTTCTCTTCCTCCTCTTCATCCTTCTCTTCTCCTCCTTCTTTTTCTTTTGTGGGGTTGGGAGGACAAAGTGTGAGACCCAGAAGGACTGAGAAGTGAGTTTGATTGGTGTTCATGATGTGAATTTCCCAAATAATCAACAAAAATATGTTTTAGAAAAACAAATTTAGTTGTGAGCAGAAAAATATTTATAACAGAACATGGAGCCATGGACATATTATAGTGAAAGTATGGAATTAAAGAAATGGGGCCCATTCCCCTTGACACATCAAGTTATGTTTTCCTCAAACCTCCAAAGGTCTCACATTTAACTCTGTTTGATAAAATTTTGAACTGTGAACCACAACAACAACAACAACAAACAGACAAATGAATGTCAAGACAATGGCGGACAGCTCTGGAGTGCAGTTTGAATTGTTAGTCATGACGAGAATATAGCTTTAGCTTTCCCTCCCTTCCTTCCTCCTTTCCTTTTTTACCGCCTTCCTTCCCCTCCCTTCCTCTCAATTCATTTTATCTCTTTTTCTCTACCCTCTTTCTCACTCCCTCTCCCGCGCCTCTTCCCAGGGTCTCAGGCAGCCCAGGCTGGCCATGAATTCATTGTATGGCTCAAGATAATGTTGAACTCTGGGCCTTCCATTTCCAGAAATCTGTCACTAGAGCTATGCATCACAACATCGATTTGTTCATGCAGTACTGACTGGGACTGAACTCACAGCTTAATGTGCAGTAAGCAAGCATCATAACAACAGAACTATATCCTCAGTGCCACATTTTCTGTTTTTTACATAGTTATAAAATTCTTGAGGCTGAGCCATGACTTCTGGACTTCCGACATTTGTGAATGCCTGTAGACTCACCACAGGTGCCTGGCTGCTTTACATCTATCAGAATAAATCATGAGTGCTGTACTGGTGGAAAAATAAGACTCTGGCCTTAAGTGGTGACAGAGAGTGTGTGGGGCTACCATTGTTACGGACTATAGGACTGCTACACACAGAGATTTATTTGTTCATTTGTTGTATCCTATCTCACACAGCAAGTACTTACTGAGAAATATTTGCTAATGGACACCGTGTTATCCATAAGTCCACAAGGCGATAAGTCAAATTAGCTCATCTTCTATGAAAATTAAAAAAATATAAGTATAATTTTACTGATAGTATATGAGGTAGCTTTCTACTGGGGCTATAGGGCTATAATCAAAGAACTATTTTTACTTCCTATGAAATACATGTATGAGAATTATTTTTCTTATAACTCTTGGAGGAATATTTTTTTAAAAATAGCCTTTTTTTTCTAATGCTATTTTTCTATTTGTATCTTACGCCCAGGGTGCCACATATATAATACCAGAAAGTATCTCATGTAAAATTTGAAAATAAGTAAAAAGACAAGGAATTGTTTTGTATTTTAACTTATACAAGGTTTTGTCATCACATCTCATAAGATATGAGGGTTTTGAGAACCACTTGACAATGGAATCATATCCATTCAGTGACAATCTGTGAAGCAATTTCTTTGTGATAATAGTTTCTAGGAAGACTAGTTGTCCAGCTCCCACAAAAATAACATCTCTCCACATAACAGTCCCCAGGATGTCAGCTTTGGTACCTGGCTCTGTCATAGAATGGCTTTCTGCCCTGCTCATGGGCAAATGACCAGGGTACCCCCTTTCTATGGTAATGACGATCAGTTAAAACATCAAGAGGCAATCTAATTAAAAAGTTCCCCCAGCTGGGCAGTGGTGGTGCATGTCTTTAATCCCAGCACTTGGGAGGCAGAAGCAGGTGGATTTCTGAGTTCGAGGTCAGCCTGGTCTACAGAGTGAGTTCCAGGACAGCTAGAGCTATACAGAGAAACTCTGTATCGAAAAACAAACAACAAAAAACAACAACAAAAAAGTCATTTGCCCAATGAGTTTGATAAGGGCAAACCTCAAAATCAACAGTAGTAATGAGAGAGCATCCTTGAGAAAGCATAAAAATCCAAAATAAATAGCAAAATCTTGGATGCTATTCTACAAATTAAAATCAATGGGAAACTTTGATTTCACAGAAAAAAATATTTTTTTTATGTAATTAATTGTGACTAAGGTTACTGGCACACATAACAAAGTTAACACCGTGTGCATTTACATTAAGAAGAATATTATAAAAATAAAATGTGATCTCTTAGTGCCTATAGGTTATGGTCAGTCTTTTGGGATCAGTTAACTCTAAAGAAAAAAAACTGGAAAGACAATGAAAATCAGAGACAAGTTTTCCAATTCTTGGGCTCACTAGCACTGACAAACCTTACTGGCACTAGCAAGCCTTACTTGAAACATTGCTGTTATCATGGTGGCTTGGAAAAGGAAATGTCAATATTCCAGGCTTCCTGAATCCCTAGGCGAGCCAGCAGTGTGCTCTCAGGGGACTTTTGAATGCTATCCCTCATCAAGCATCTGGCTTGACAGGATTTACCAAATAGATTTCTATTGTATCAGTTTGGCTAAGTTGGAACCGTATTTCGTATTTCCTAGAAGTCTATTCTATGCAGAGTTCTAGGGTAGTGTGGGCTCTGAGATCATCTGTCATAAGGTTTCTAACGTGGTGGTGTAGGACTTAGCTGTCTCTTTTTCATGCTTAGAACTGTGTGCCAGGTGCTGGGTATGGCTGGAGCTATGCACACTGCCATTTATCTGCAGGCTCACCTTGTTGGCACAGCACAGCAGCTGGGCTCCTGCCAGCTCCTCCTGCTGGGTCAGCTCCCTCGAATCCTGGACCAGATACATCTTTAGCTCTATGATGGAAATGACCAGTTTCTCTTTTGTCAACTGGCTACTGACTCCAAGTACCATCGGGAGCAATATCCTCCTATGATTTCTTAAGCAGCTTTCTTTATAATACAATATAAAATATAAACTTGAATATACATATATTTTATATCTAAGTATACATGTTTTATATAATTAATAAAAATACAAAATGTTATACACATAGTTTTCCTTTATCCTTAATAATATGTTGTATTAAACTATATATGTATGTATGTGTATATATATATATATATATACACATACATACATATATATTTTTTAAAGTTGCAATGTGTAATTGATATAAACATAGAATGAACATAGAATGGGAAAGAGTTGCTTAGCTTTGGTGTTGTTCAAATGTACTTAGTACTTAGTGCTTAGTACTGGTCACTTGGGGTTGGATAGGCTCTCTTGGTGGCTTGTCCCTGGAGAAGATTAATTCTTCTCTCAGAAGCTATTGATTGCCTGTAGCTCTTCATCTAGGAACATAGTCAAGCAAAAACTTCCCTATCCAAGTTGTCATGGTGTGTTGACTGGTATAACAATAATAATTATAGAAGAAGAGATCATTAACTTGAGAGGGAGGGGGTACATTGGGGAGCTGGAAGGAGAATGGTAGGGCAGAAATGATGAAAAGCTTTGTTCATGTATAAAATTCTCAAAGAAGTTTTAAGTAGGGGCTGGAGAGATGGCTCAGTGGTTAAGAGCACTGACTGCTCTTCTGAAGGTCCTGGGTTCAATTCCTACGAGGGAACATCTAATTCAAACCACCACAGACACAGTTGTCTTTTTTTTTCTTAAGAAATTTTTATATAATTTTATATAGCATATCTATATACATTTTCTGGAGAAGACAACCATATTCTATATGGAAAAACACTGAAAATTAGAAATAAAAATACACATACAAGTTGTACCTCTAAACAAAAAGAATAAATACAATGGATCCCATTCCAGTTCTGTTTGCAAAAATAAGGCACACTTGCTTCCTCCTGGCAGCTCTCCTTAGCGGAGGCATTTAACTGTGCTGCTTCAAAAGAAATCTTTGAGTTGCTCATACTTTTAAGCAAAAGCCCCACATTCTACTACAATCTGCTATTACTTTAAGCTACCACATTGCTCATTTACCTAGCTTTCAATGACAAAAGCCAGCATTTATTGAGAATGCCCATATTGATTGGCTCAGAAGCTCCACAGCCACTCTGTCCTATGACTTTGACACTGCCCAGGTGCTGCCATAGACAGAATTCAAGAGACCAAAGCCACCTGAAGTCAAGATATGTAGACTCAGCTCTGTCTCATTTAACCAGCAGTATCTTGCTGGAAGATGCTTGAAAGATAATTATGCTAATGACATCAGAACTGTTGGATGCCTTTGTGGTCAGTATCCAGGGTATGCACGCTGGCCAGCTGGCCTGGATAAGGTCCTCAGGAGAACTTCATAAAAGTCAGTCCCCTGTCTCTTACAGAACTAAGGGATTAATACAGTCCTGATTACCTCTTCTCTCTTAGCCACGTGACTGTTTAAAACATAGTTATAAAAAATGAATCTCAAATCTATTTCTCTAAACCCTAAGCTACACTCGCTTGCTGGGTTTCTACAAGAATGCCTCTCCAGCAATTTAAACCCAAATAGAACACAGTACTTCCCCCTCCAAAGACAGTCTTTCTACATTCTCTTGTAGTATAGTATCACCATGAAATCTAAACTCTTTTTTTTCCCTTATGTGTTTCTCTCCTACTGGGCCTGGCCATGTATGAACCCAATGTACAGGAATACCAGCTCATTCAATGGTAAATAAAGTATCACATGGTCCTTTCTAAGATGCTTGTATGCTTCATTCTCTTGCCTCTTACGACTTTAGTCAAGTGTCAGCTCCCTAGTGGGGAGCCCGACCATCTCATCTAATTTGCACCCTTCGCCCTCCCAGTCTTCCCACTTGGGGCTTATTGCTTTCTCTTGACTATTCGCTTCCTACCAAAAACCTATGGATTGTATTTACATATCTTTTTATAATCCTTTCAGAAAATTTTTAACTCCATAGGGCAAAGATTTTTGTCCTCCGTGCTAACAGTCTCTCACTACTTCCTAGAGCAAAAGGCACAGCTGGCATTATCTAAATATTTGCTCAGTGAATAAATGCATCTAAAATGAATTTTATAGCAATGAAATCTATGAACTGTAAAACTTGTACGAATAGAGCATGTTACACATCAGTGAAAAATAATTCTTTTCTTACAATTGGTCTACATTTTATGCAGATAAAACGTTTAAGAAAAATAACTGTAGCATGACAGAGATACAGATTGGGAGCTGGGGGACATGGTTCAGCTGGTAAGGTGACTGTCATACAAGAATGAGGACCTGAGTTCAAATCCCTGGAACCCATGTTAAAAAGCGTGCCACTAACCCCAGTGCTATGTGGGCCCATGAGGGTAGTGGTTGGGGATGGAGACAGGTAGACTTCTGAAGCTCACTGGCTGGCCATCCTAACCTTCTAAGGATGGTACCTTCTAAAGATGATAAGCCTTCTACTCAGTGAAAGCCTCTATGTCAAAAATAATGGTTAAGAGCAATAGAGAAAATACACCTGACATTGACCTTTGACCTCTAAACATACATCCAGGCAAGAATCCACACAAACGTGAATACCTCCCAAAAAATGCAAATCAGTATTACTTGCCATAAGTAGATGCCCAACTTACAAAATTAGATTATGATTGACATGCAAATCATATACAATCTACTTTAAACTTGCATCCCACCACTAGCACAGATTGGATACTTGGGAAAATTTTTTGTCTAAAAAGATTTTTATCTAGATTAAACCTAATATGAGATTTGTAGAAATTGGTGCACTAGAGAAATAAATGGGAGGTTAGAAGGCTAAATGGCTTGTTTCCAGTCATATATTGCAGTGGAAGGACCTCTGCCACTTTCTGTCTACAATTATTTAATTTTAATTAACCGGCATGCATGGTATTGTGTGCATGCGATACATGCATTTTTAATGTGATGCATGCACATACAGGTGTGTGCATGAGGAGGCCAGTGGTCCATTAGGCCTCTTTCCACGCTTGCTATCCACTTCTATTTTTTGCAGCAGAGTCTTTTCACTATGTAGGCTGGCCAGTGAGCTCCAGGGATCTGTGTGACTCCACCTTTTCCTCCTCAGCGCCGAGGTTCCGGGTAACAACACTCGTAGCTTTCTCTATGAGTTCCGGGCATGTGAACGCAGGTCTTTATGATTTCAAAGCAGATACTCTATGCCATGAGCCGTCTCCCATGCCCTCTGCCACCTCCCTTTACAGGGCCTCCGTGGGTGTGACACAGGACACACACATATTTGCCACGAACCCTACTGAAATCACTTATGATATGCCTCTGAGCTCCTGGGTATATCAAATACTTTTGCTTTCTGCCTCTTTTGCCCTCACACAAGCTGCATCACAAACATGTTGTTCTCTATACACTGTGCATAATTTTTTATGGTCTCTGCCCTTTTGCATTGCAAGCTATGAGTTTTGTAACTGTCTGATATTTACAATGTTTCTCGAGCGTCCACTAGAAACAGCCTCATTTGCTAACTTTCTAGGATATGTAGCACTGTGTTTTAGGAGCACTGTATTGTATATGTAGTTTGAGCTCAACACAATGTTGCCACACACAGAATTGTATCTTCTGACTACTCGGGGCACAGAAGTTGGCAAAGTGTGATGCTGGTGGTCTCTCTGCAATACAGGGTCCATCTGTTTGCGATCACCTGTTTCTCACCTGCCGCCATCACCAACACAAAGCTCCATCTGGTACCTCTCCTCCTTTTCCAAGCAAGATTTGGCACAAAATCCGTGACGCTCTATACCGGAGTTGCCTAGTCAGCGCTGAATTCCCTTAATGATTTTGAGGAATTGCTAACTTTCTGGTTTGTTTCATTTTTTTGCTGTTTTGCGCTTTTGCCTCTTGAGAACTTCTTTAAAGTGTGAGCAGAGTCACCAAGACGAACTCAAATGGGGACCATATTGAAAACCTGTTTGGAGCGAAGGCACGAAACAAGCCCCCAGGTTTAGAACTGAAGCAGGAAGTTACAGATGGCCGAGAGTGACCTTGGGAGGCCCATTCTCCTTCCCGCTTCACAGCCTTCTTGCCTTGGGGACGAGAGTACTGAGCACAGTCCTCCTCCAAGTTCAATTCCACCATGCCGCCTCACTTAGCAAGCATCCTTTCCAGGGTTGTCTCCTGACCTCTCTCCTGGTGAAAGTGAGTCCTCAGACGCCTCCAGTGCTCAATATTCCCCTGCTTCACTGGGCTACCCTGGTCTAGCCTGCAGTGAGCTATGCTACATTCCTACGACACTCCTCTTCTGCGGCAGTGAGTTCTTAAAAGGAGTCCCGTGGCCACCATATACCAGCTCTTCTAAATGCCTCCCAGAGTGCATCATAGATCGTAGGTTGACTTCACGATAACTGATACTGACTAAAAGACTGAAGGAGCCAAAAAATGTGATAGCATAATAATTTTCTGCTGGAATGTAAATAATAATAATTATAATAATAATAGCATGAAATGGAGATAATTAAAGAAATGTGAGCCAGAGGTTAGAGGGTGGGCTCCATGGGTGAGAGCACTGACCACTTTTCCAAAGGACCCAGGTTCAGTTCCCAGCACCCACATGATGGCTCACAACCCTCTGTAATTCCAGTTCCAGGGGATCTAACTCCTTTGTTCTAGCCTCCATGGGTACTGAAGACACATTGTACACAGACATATGCAGTCAAAACACCCATACTCATAAAATAAAAACAAGTAAATATTAGTAATAATAGATGGTGATGGTGGTAGAATAGATAGAAATATTAGTAACCCTGGAATGTAATTCCAGAAAATAAACAGAAGATATAATTTGATGTAATAGCAAGACATCTAATAGATGGAGAAGGCTGTAGAGAAGAGAGATGGCAGAGGATAAAGATGACAGAGGTGGTACCCACCTTTTATTCTGATGCTGTGTTTGACCTGTGCAGTTATGTAACTGAGCCTCACCTTTACCATCTGCAATATAAGGGTATCTACTTCACAGAATTATCGTGAGGATTAAACAGCCCATTGCCTCCTATTTGTTTATAGATATCTGTCCTTATTTTACAGCTGGTGGTGAGATGTTTCCTGATGTCTTAACCTTTAGTATATAAAAATGGCAATAACATTGGAGGCTTTTCATGGTACGGTGAGATGTGTACAACTCTCTTATGACTCTTGTACACTATTACTACTCATAGTATTGTATTAGTACAAAAAAAAAGTTAACTTAAAAATAGCTAAAGAGAGTGGAAAAATTTAAGGATGACCTGGGTTTCTGATCATAACAAGCTGCTCTATTTTGAGGGTTGAGAATCCCATAATATTTTCTTGTTTAAGACACAGAGGAAATATGAAGCAGATATTATATTTATCTTCTTGATATGGTTGACACATCAGGAAGAAGATGCACAGGGTACTGCTGTGATCTGCATAGGCTGATAAGAACAAAACCATTCTCAATGATGGCTTAAATAACAAACTTGTATCCCCACCCTTCTGGAACTGCAAGGCAGAGGCACTGGAGTATTCAGTGTGTGGCAAAGGCCACTTCCTGACTCACAGGCAGCCATCTTGCTGTGTCTCCACATGACAGAGGGGCAAAGAAGTTCTTGAAGTCGTTTTTATCGCGCCTATTTAATGAGACTTAATATTGCTAAAATCTCTACCTCCAAACAACTTAAAATAAGGGTTATGTTTCAACCTAAATTTGATGGTTAAAAGAGACATTTGATACAACAAAGGTGACTACTTTCCCTTAACACTTCAGAAAGCAAATTATGTTGTATTTTTCTGCAGAAACATCTTCCTTTCTAAGACAATAAGGTCTTTCCCCCAGAACGGTGTCATTTGTGGTTAATTCGGTAAGGTTGAAGTTCGTGACGAGGCACAGGCTTGGCGACTGGACAAACGAGTGCCCTCGAGCCTTGTGCATAGGAACCTGTTACTTTACCTTTGTAAACATCAGCTTCTCCATCTGCAATGGGATAATGTCAATGCATTTATCCCAGAGGTTACTGTAAGAATGTCACACCCAAGACACTAAGTATGTTTCATTGTAGAATCCAGAGGATCAGTACTGCACAGCCCCTAATGAAATTATATAAGGAAAATACTTCAAGTCCCTTTGGGAATTGAGCGCTCCATAACGAGGTTCCAGATCTCTACAATAGGAATTGATTGAACAATCAGAAGAATGTCTTATGAGAGGCAAAATTCTGATTGAGCACTGAATAGCCTTTTAAGCAAGGTTTTTTGCATATCCTGGGATAATGAGACTACTACAATGAGTCCCCGTGCCATTGCGCTCTCACTGCTGAAAGACTGCCAATCCACAAAACCGTTTCTTTAAATAGAAGCAGCTATGCTGGTATACCGAGGAAAGGAACACGACATATTCCGGAAGAAACAGAGAGGGGTGCTTGTAGCAGAGCTCTCCTACCTTGCCCACCTGAAGAACTCTGCACCCTTGCCACCTCTCAGCATTGAGAAGGGGCCGCCTCAAGGTCAGCGGGAACATTTACAGCATCCCTCTCTTCCCCTGCCTCCTGCCTTTTCACTCCATCAACCACTGCAGGATCAAGTCAGGCAGAGCACATGAAAAATTCAAGACCGCAGCTCAACCCAATCACACCACAAGGTGACTTTTGCCGCCAGCTACAGTAGGAGTACTTCTGGGGAAACAGGAAATGTTAAAGCAAGCAGTCTGATAAAATATATCTTATAATTTTTTTTTTGACCGTAGGTGGAGGGTTTTAGATAGTGAAGCACCCTGGCAATAACCCCAGGTTTAATAACGGTGGAGAACATCTGATTTCTGTGAGCCCCTGAGCTCTGCTGCAGTTCACAGGATTCTGCTGACAGCTCAGCGAGCTATGTGGGCACGCCTTTTCATTTCCACAAGCAAGTTGTGCTCAGAAGTCCATGAGATGCTTCAAAATGCCAGCCCCCTCCCCCCGCTGCCACTCTCTTAAGGCTCAGCAGCAGCTCTGTGTGTCCTCCTGCATTTTTATAATGGCTCCTGGGCCTAAGGAAGCCTTTAGGATTTGAGACAATCCATTACCAGCTTCCTTATTTGCTTGCAGACTGAAGCATAAGAAAATGTCACAAAAGACAGCTGAAGATGGCACGGGGGACATTTATTAAGCTCTAAAAGTTAAAGGTACCAGAGTGCACTGTCTCTCGATTTTAGTAGTAGGTCTTTGAAGCAGGGGAAGCCAGGAAGCACTAGAAACTAAGTACTGACCATACCATATCCACTTAACACTGACCACCCAATCACTTCTAAAGGCGGGGACACAGTGACTGAGACAGTCAGTCCATGGGCAGTAGAGTCTCTGCTTCCTATAGAGTGTGTGTGTGTGTGTGTGTGTGTGTGTGTGTGTTGAAAAGTTCCCCTCTTAGCCTATCTATGAGACAGGACGCCAATTCAAGATTTGGGACTCGAGGCTCTTGATAAGGTCCCTGTCCCCCTCACAAGGGGAGGAAAGGAAAATATCAAACTTCCGTTGGGTTCCTTACCTTCATTGTCCTTTTCGCTTACCTCCACGAGCACCAGAGTAGGTCTAACTGGAGAGGGGCCGGGATCCCCGGCAATGAAACCCTCACCAATGTGCCCTGATAATGTTCATTTAATTGGAATTTTATCATTGGTTTCATGAGGTAATCACTTTTCTATACAAGGAACCCTGAAGCCATTGTAGAAAAACAAAATAACGAAGAAAAAAATATGTGGGTCTTGGGGTAGAGAGAGGACAGGGTCTTGCCACAGTATGAAGGAAGACCTGAAGTCAATGTCTAGAGCCTGTATTTGAAAACAAACAAACAAACAAAGCCCAAAAAACAAAAGGCAAAGCCGAGTACAGGAGGAGCAGGGGAGGTAGTGCACAGCTTGAATCCCAGCACCTATGAGGCAGAAACAGGAGGATCTCTGTGAGTGCAAGACCAGCCTGGCCTACAAAACAAATACCCCTCCCCCCAAATAAACAGCAACAGCAAGAAAACAAGCATAGTGGTTTACGCCTGCAATTCTACCAACAGGGAGGCCGAGGCTGTAGGATACCTCAGGTTGCCTGGCCTGGCAATCTAGCTGAATCAATACCAGGCACATGAGAGACCCTATCTCAAAAAGTAAGGTAGAGAGAGATCGAAGAAGACACCCCCAAAATCAACCTCGGACTTCCACATGCAGGCGCACATGCATACATACACATACACCCACAGGAATAATAATTTATAAAACTTGGCATCCATTCATAAAGAACATTCTAAAATAACAGTGATGTCAGAACTCGGCTACAATCTGCCGCTCTTGCGCATCCTGGTTCTGTCATGTGAGATGTGCCTCTCTGCCTCCACCTTCCCCTCTGATGGCTCCTATGTGAGCAGAAAATAAAGGCTTTCTTGGGGGGAGCAGGGAACCTGATAAGTAGAGAATGAGGGCTGGTGACTGTGCCCTTTCCTGCCTTGAGCAGGTTTTTTCCAGCCTTGAGCTTTGCAGGATAGACCTTGAGCATTTGCCACATTGACCTTAATGACCTAGGTAGAGTCATCTGCCTTGTGCATGTGCAGCTTCCTACAGGAACTTAGAAGAATAGATTGACCTTGCTTTGCAACAATATACAGCTGAAACAAAGCATAGGTCTGTGGGCTTTCCCTATATAAACACAGTATTGAATTTTAAAGTTGAAGCCTTGGTCAGAACCTTTGTCTTAGCTTCATTCTTCTTTCGGGACACCCCGCACCCCAACCTTTCTTCCAGATAAACCCAGTTCATCCATCGCGCCTGGCCACTGGACGGCTCCAGGTGATGAGTGAAAATATGTAGCTTTCTATCTAGATTGGGTAGAAATAGCCCCACAAGAACATCACCTTCCACAGGGCAACATGGGATGTGATTAATGGCAGGCATCTCTTCATCTTGGCTTACAGCAGCCTCTTTCTGGAATACTCTTTCCATTTATCTGCCCACAGAGACCTAGACGTCTGCCAGCTTTGATTATGCCCTGAGAAGTCTGTTATCATCCAAAACGGTAGTAATCCCAGAGCACAGGAAGCTGAGGCAGGAGGATTACGAGCTCCTGGCCTGCCTAGACTGCACAGTGAAAACCTCACTTGAAAAAAAAAATCAATTCCTCTCCAAAATCACTTACAAAATAAATAAAAGCAAAAAATTGATGGGTTGGAAAATAAAGGAAATGTCTCGACTATTTTTCTCAATATAAGAAAGTCCAAAGAAATTGTTTTCCCCCCTTTCCTCTCCGAATTATGCTTTCTCTACATCTGCCTCTCCCCTTGATATTAAGATTTCACTGCCACAGAAAGCGAGGTAAGTAAATATTTCTTTCTGCTCATTTTTGACCCAGTTGGGCTTTGGGCTAAGCCTCCAGCCTTTTAAAATGCAAGGTAATGAGCCACAGGAGGTTGGCTTTACCTGAAGGAGGTACCATAGCTGATGTTCCTCAGTGTCCCACAATGCACCGCAGCA
The DNA here is from genome assembly GCF_000001635.26 of Mus musculus. NCBI lineage: Eukaryota > Metazoa > Chordata > Mammalia > Rodentia > Muridae > Mus > Mus musculus. The sequence goes on along the minus strand of NC_000076.6, from coordinate 111,898,364 downwards.
GCCTGGTTCAGAGTATTCCTGCTGCCCACAGTAGAAGATTTTCACAGCTTGACATCACTGGCCATGATATTAGAAATGACATGTTTGTAAAAAGCACCGGTTATGGTGGAGAAGAAGGTGGGGGTCATTAGATGTCAGTGGTCAACAGATAGTGGCATATTTGTGCACACTTGGACATACACACATGCACATGCATAGGCACACACACATGCATACAAAATCAAACAATCAAAAGATGGAGACCAGTGCTTGGCACATTGTAGACAGAGTATATGTATGTGCACACATACATGAGCATGTGAATGTCATGGGTCTGCATAGGACTCCAGGCAACCTTGTAGAATGGTCAGATCTGTTCACTCCTATTCCTATAGTTCTTTCAAGGACTGAGAACTTCACCAAGCAACTTCTGTACTCACAGCCACCCCAGGTAAAGATAATCATCTGACTTTGGGCTACCACGGTATTCTGGTCTTGCCCTTGAAATACACCTGTGATAGCAAAGCTCATAGTTTGGGTTAGACGTGCTCTTGCTAAGGACACAGTGTGCCATGCATGCCTTCTCCACTAAAGAGTTTCTTGCCACTGCCCTTGGTAGTGACAACTCTTATGCTAGCTCCTAGTCTGAAGCAGGAAGCTTTAGGATGCAATCAGAGATGACAATAAACCAAAGCAAACTTAAGTAACTCGTTTTCACATAATGCTAGCCACGCTGATTTCCTTTCTAAAGCCTAGCAAAGAGGGGAGGGAGTGGTCTCAGAAAATTGCTTGCCTGGCAAGCAAGAAGAGTGAAATTTGATTGGTAGCATCTGTCCAAAAGCCAAGTATGGTGATAGTGTTTATCAGTAAGCCCAGAGGGGAGGCAGAATCAAGCAGATAGATCCCTGGTGCTGGCAAGCAAGTCAGTCTAGTCAAATTTGCTGAGCTCTAGGTTCGGTGAGACCCTACTCAAAAGAAAACAAATAAACAAAAACAGTATGGAGCTATATAGGAAAGACACCCAACACACAAAGACACACAGACATAGACATACACACACACACACACACACACACACACACACACACATGCACAAATGAAGCCAATGAAAACCTAGAATAGTGTTTGGCGCATCATAGATATCTTAAAAAAGAAGTTTGTTGATTCTTCTTTCAAAATATCTTGAGGAAATGAATAGATGATAGGGTTCTCATTAAAATAATTATTTCTGCATCATGAAAAGCCCGCCTAGCCGTTCACTAGTCCAAGACATTGCCCTCAGCCTTCAACTGAGCAAATTCCCGCTGACGATTCACTTGCAATTCCTTATCTGAACTAATTCTGAAACACGGAATGAATCACTAACCGTAGTATGTTATCACAAAACCACAAACATTTGCCTGGCAGTGGTGGCACACACCTAAAGGGATTAAAATCCCAGCACTCTGGAGGCAGAGGCAAGCAGATCTCTGAGAGTTTGGTCTACAGAGTGAGTTCCAGGACAGCCAGGGCTACCCAGAGAAACTCTGTCTTAAAAAACAACCTGCCCCCCACCAAACAAACGTGGCAGTTCTTCTCTGAATTCTCAATGTAAATGTAACCATCACTGTCTTTACCCTCACATGAAGCAAATACAGGTCAAGTGCATTTACTGCTGTATAAACGAACACCTCAAGACGCCACCCATGGGTCTGAGAGATGGCTCAGTGGGTAAAGGTGCTTGTTGTCAAACCTCATGACTTAAGTTTCATTTCTAGAACTCTCATGGTAGCAGGAGAGAACTGACTCCTGTAAGTTGTCTTGTGACCTCCCTCTATACATATCAGGTGGCATGTGCCTTACATCCATATCATATATATATAAGCACACACATATAAATATACACACATGTGTATGTATATGTGTATGTGCATATGCATGTGTATATATGTATATACATGTATGTATATGATGTATATGATATATATGTATTTGTGTATGTACATATATACACATGTATACACACACATATGAATGAAATCCACACTGAAAGCTGGGTGTTATTGTCCTTTTTAAAATATGTGTTTTTTCTAATAAAGTCTTCACCTTGCTTTGGCTAAGAGCACAGCATGATAAATTATTTTCTATGCTATCCCCATGCCCCACCCTATCTACCATAGACAACATCTCTTCAAATTTAGTAAAAAGTGACTTTTAATTTAGCAACTCTTAAAAACTGAAAGTGTGTATTGAGCTCTAAGCAGCCCATCTCTCTGTGGATACAGTGGATTGGGTTTGGAGACAATAAGGAAGAAAAGTTGATTATTTAAGGAACAATCACCTGTTTGGGAAAAAAGTGAAAACATTTTATGCTTATCACTTCCACGGGACCCATTGCATGTGACAGAATATGATGCAGAATCCTAGCCAGACTCCCAATGATGTTCATGCTCTTTGCGCAGGTTCACAGGATGTCTAGAGCTTTCACTGGGGCTACTCAGGAGCATTCATTTTTTCCCTTTCCCCCTTTAGTACCAAGTGTTTAGCTGCTCATTTTCTCAGCCCTGTTCCCTGATGAACTAAGGGGCACTCCCGGGATTAGCGTGATCTGCTCCCGGTTTACATCTGTGTTATCACAGTCACATTCCTGGGGCAGCCTCAGAGACGAACGATGAGTGGGAATTACCAGAGCTAAGAAGATATCACTCATGGAGAGGGGTTTTGAAGCCTCTCAAATCCTTCAACAAATAGAGCGCATTCGGAGGGGTTTGAGGTTGAGAGCGTAAACCACATGCATGAAATGCAAGGCAGGTGAGTAGGGCAAACATAATTCTGCAGTCTGTAAATGCACACTCGGTTTACAGTGCTAATGCCCGGAAATTCAGCAGAGCGAAGATGGGGGGAAGGAACTAAACTGTTCACACCACTAAAAGCAATTTCAGCAGGAACGAATTACCTTGAATCACACACACACACACACACACACACACACACACACACACTGTCAAAAGTCTTCAGAAGTTAATGTCAGCGGATGAAGATGTGAGATTTTTTCAATGCAGGCAACAGGAATGCAGTAAGGGTCTAAGTCAGGCTGACCTGCATAACAAGAGGCCATTGCACTGTTAGCAAAATAACAAAGGGAGCAGGCAGTTCCTGCCACACACACCTCTCAATGGAAGCCATCTTGGATGCTGTAGTAATCTTGCAGATAGACACAAGCATCTCAGAGTAACAAAGTAAAAGGATAATACTAGTGAGTAATTACCCTCAAAATAAACTCAGTGGTCCCTTCAAGATGCTGAGTGTTCCTACTTCCTTTGCTGTCATGAAGTGCATACAAAGTAGCACCGCAAAGTTCAGAAACAAAATATCAGCAGAAGGGGCTGAGCCTTAGAGCAAGAAGAAACCTGTCTCTCACTCCTACCATATCCAAATGCTGTGAAGACACACCTCTAGTGGGCTCTAATACATTTCTCAACACAAGCATACAGAGACAGACAGACAGACAGACAGACAGACACACACACACACACACACACACACACACACACACACACACACTACCTTAATGATTCTTTTAAACTGATGAATGGAGCTGGAGAGATGGCTCAGCAGTGAAGAGCCCCGGCTGCCCTTCCAGAGGTCCTGAGTTCAATTCCCAGCAACCACATGGTGGCTCACAACCATCTATAACGAGATCTGGTGTCCTCTTCTGGCAGGTAGGTATATACACAGGCAGAGCACTGTATATATAATAATAAATAAACTGGTGCATCAAAGAAATTCAAAACCTGTATTGATATAGAGTCCTGGACTACTTAATCTACAGAAATGGTTTTGACACAAAGCAGAATACAAAAAAAAAGCCAATGGGAACAACATCTCCTTTGAGGCTAGTGGGAAAGTTATGGTTTGTTCAAAAGTGCATACGGCAAGGTTACCCTGCCACTGTGATTGGGTAATTTGTACAATACACAGCTGGGACAGACATGCTGGACATGAAATATGAAATGCTGGACATGTGGTGCCCACCTTAATTTCCAGAGCTTTGGGAAGCAGAGGCAGATGGATCTCTGTGGGTTCAATGCTGGCCCGGAATATTCAGCTAGTTTCAGGCTTCTCAAAGCCTTTTTTTTTTCTTAAGGTTTCAAATGACAGAGAAGTTGTTGTGATTTCTTAGAAGAAAGGAATGTGCAGAGTATGCAGGGGTTGAAAATATTTTGCTGTACAAATTGGAGAGTGCTGGCTGAAGGAACTCAGCTGGAGGATGCAGGCTGCATCCCCTAGCCTGGCCCATTCCTTACAAGCTGACCTCAGTCCACAGATGTCCTCAGTCGGCGCCACAGGACCTCATCCTGACAGCGAGTCCATGTGTGTTTGTGCTCGAGAGCCAAAACCCGTTGCAACGCTTTAGTTGTTGCTGTTTTGTTTGCTTGTTTGTTTGTTTTTTCTTTATGCTACGTAGCCCAGGCTGGGCCTGAACGCATGAGCCTCCTGCCTCAGTTTCCTGACTCCTGGAATTTCATCTGTGAGCGCCATCCAGCTCTGTCCTTGATTACCTTCTGTTCCAGCCTGGTGCAAGGGCCACTCCCACGTATTCCAGTGGCTCTCCAGGATGACCTCCAATCTGTCACTATCAATTATCCCATGTGTTTTGTACAGCTTCCTATGTGGACACCCCACAAAATTATAGGTTCACCACTGGGTAAGGCAGTGCTTCCCTTGCTGAGAGCTGACTAACTCCCTGGGAATTGCACCATGCATGCGACTTGGCATGTGTTCAGTAAACAATCTTCTTGTTATTTACATGAAGTCATTTTGTTATATCAAATCAGAATGTTTTCTTCAGAAAACTGGCCCTGTGTCGCATCCTACGCTTTCTGTACAACTGAACATCTTTCACCAAGGCCTTGATTTTAATGGAGGAAAACTGAATCATAGATGGTATGATTGCTTATCCCTTTGGTTGTGAAAAGTCTCCTCTAAGAGCGTTTGGAACTGTTTTACAATGAAGTAAACTCCAATCCATTCCCATTAATCTCTACACAGCAGGAATATGAAACTGTGTGTTTCTATTGTTTTGAAAATATAAGGAACGCTTAAAGCAGTGGTTCTCAACCTGTTTATGTTAACCCTTCTGAGGGTCAAACAACCCTTTCACGGGGCTTGCCTTATCAGATAGTCTGCATATCAGAAATTTGCATCATTTTCATAAGAGTAGCCAAATTACAGCTATGAAGGAGCAACAACAAGAATTTTATGGTTGGGGGGGTGTCTTAGTTAGGGTTTCTGTTCTTGCACAAACATCATGACCAAGAAGCAAGTTGAGGAGGAAAGGGTTTATTTGGCTTACACTTCCATACTGCTGTTCATCATCAAAGGAAGTCAGGACTGGAACTCAAGCAGGTCAGAAAGCAGGAGCTGATGCAGAGGCCATGGAGGGATGTTCTTTACTGGCTTGCTTCCTCTGGCTTGCTCGGCTTGCTTTCTTTTAGAACCCAAGATTACCAGCCCAGAGATGGTACCACCCACAAGGGACCCTCCCTTCTTTAATCACTAATTGAGAAAATGCCTTACAGCTGGATCTCATGGAGGCACTTCCCCAACTGAAGCTCCTTTCTCTGTGATACTCCAGCCTGTGTCAAGTTGACACAAAACTAGCCAGTACGGGGGGGGGGGGGGAATCACCACAACTGTATTAATGGGTCACAGCATTAGGAAGGTTGAGAACCACTGGCTTAAAGCATTTGGATATTATTTATCCATCCAATTATCTAACATGCATCTATACAATGCCAGGATTGGTCCAGGAAATAGAAAGACAGTTGGAATCAAGACTGGGTACTAGGGATGGAGAGATAAACAGGTAAACCAATAATAGTCAAGATGATATTTTAACAGTAAATGGGATAAAGAAAAAGATGGGAATGCCTATCCTTATGCCCAACTCTCGCCACATGTGGGAGAAGCTTCTTTGTGGAGAAGACAGTGGTTAACACGGAGACTCACAGCTGGTCAAAGTGCAGAGACTAACTGACCGTGGAGTCTTAGTGCTAAAGGGACTTCTATATCACACCCTTGTATATCTTCTATATCTATATCCCCAAGGTCCAAGGATCATTGCAGAAGAAAGAGTAGAAAGATGGGCAGAGCAAAGACGGGGGAATATAGCTATGGGATCATGTCTTCTGAGCATGACAGGACCATCACACATGGAGAAAACCTTCTCATGTAGATCGAAGTCTACCATGACTACGTAGCTCCTCTGAGCTCAGTGCAAAATGGAAGGTTCCCTCTACCAACCTTCTCTGACCCTATCTAGGGAGCTGGACCTCTGACACCTTCTACATAGAAAAGGTTATAGAGTCCTTAGGCAGACTCACACATTCAGCTTCCTCTTTTCCAGATAAGAACCTACCAAGCGAGTAGTTCTACACTCTGAATAAAGTCCCACCCCAAATAAAGGTATGCATACAAGTCAAGAGCATCTGACAGAGCTATTTCACCGAAGACCGTTGGAGAAGGCCTTCCTCAGAAAGAGCTGTAACACTAAGATGCTCAGCTCCTCAGTGAAGCACCCTCCTGTGCCCCCTGCTCCCCCCCCCCCCCCCGTCCTTCAGACCTCACTGGGTCCAGACTCCAATTCATCCTTTCAGCGTTGAGGGGGAGGATGCAGAAGGCAGGGATCTATAGTTGGACCCCAGCTTGCATACCACAATCCCATTCATGAACTACCAGCATAAGATCTAAGACAAAACTAGTAGATCCTTCAGCATGGAGAAGGGAGGGGTTCATGAGGCTCTACCCCTAGCCAAAGAGCTATTGGCAGTTGTTAGGTACTAAGGGAGAAAAACTCAGTTTTCTTCAATACTGTAGCCCACGGTAGGTTACCTGTGCTCCAGTGACCAGCATCTTTCACGCATGTCAGGCAAGGCAGCTCTAACCGAACTCAGGGGTTCAGGAAAAAGAGGATGACATGGAGGTCAGAAGTGGGGTGTGGGGAGCCAGGGGGAGTTGGAGGTCAGGAGTGGGAAATGTATATGCTCTAAACACACTGTGCTCAGGCATGAATTTACCAAAGAATAAAATAAAAAAAATGTTTTGAAAGAAAAGAAAGCAAAGTTTGTGTTAAGAAATGGAGACCCAGACCAGCTTGCTTTGGGGAGACAGAGAAAGTGTCTGTGCTCAAGGTTCATATCGACAGAGACAAGAAGGCAAGGGCTCGGACACAGGGAAAATAAATGCACCGGGGACTAGCGGGACATTCTAAAATATGTTCGAATATTTCACTTTAGAAAATATAAATCTGTCGAATGCTTTCATGGAGTGTCAGAAGCTTCCCCCTCCCTCACACATAGATCCACTCTTTTCTCCCACACCTAGATCCACTGTTTATTTATGAAACAATACGTCCTGGTCAGAGGAGTAAGACCCTGGATGGGGAAGGTAAGCGCCTATGGCTTGAATGTGACTCCCATGCATGTGTTGCGGGCATCGTGGTCAATGCAGTGGATCTTGGCTCTTTAAGAGGTAATCAGATGGTGAGAGCTCTGTTCTCAAAAATGAGTGTCATTATCGTGAGAGCAGTCTTCTTACAGGGGATGAGCTTGCCCCTCCCCCGCTGCTTTCTCTCTCGTTCTCTCTACCCCATCGTTGTCTTCCGCCATATTGGGAGGAGTGTAATGGTCCTCACCGAAGCAGCCTCTCATACCGTGGCTTCCCAGACTCTAGAACCGTGACCCAGTTTCATCATACTTTACCTTGTCTGTGGCAAACTGCAAACAGCACAAAACCTATCAGGGGTGGACAGCTTTCTTTCTTAGTCCAAATCCTTTCCCCATTTCCCATTTTTAGAAAGTAAAGAGTTTGCCTCTCCTCTTCCCGTAATCCTGATCCACTTGGGCTTCTTATTTCAAACCACCAAGATGCACTCTGGCTTATCTGAGGGGAAAATAATTGTTGGAAGGACTTGGGGATATTATTCACAAATGAAAATGCTACAGAACCAGGTTTCTAAGGTAACCGGGAACTGGAGACCTAGCCAGCAGGGATCATGGCTATTCCCTAATAGGGACATCTCCATGCTCTGGCCTGAATGCCACTGCACTCGAATATACATGATTGTATTGTCATTTGGCTCTGGCCACAGGGAGCAAGGGTTCCCACCTCATCCCAGCATGGCTGCCAAGATCATCTCACAGACTCCCTTGTCAGCCTGTTCTTCCCTTCAGATCCACATTCCTTAGCAGAAGGGAGTGCAGTCGGCCCATTTTAAGCTATCTGTTTGCACCTTGCTTTTGTTATCTCTAAAATGGGCTCACGGCTATTGTCATAATTAAAATAGGAAACATAATATAGGGTTTGGCAGAAGCTGTGATTTATATTATTTGACTCCTATACCCAGCCTTTAGGGCACATGTTCTTTTGAATTAGCAGGTTAGTGTTTATTTCGTTCTCCTCCTTCTCCTCCCAGATCCTGCTTCAAGTGTATCTATGAAAATGGCACAGGGCACCAGCCATCTGCAAAGAGTGGGGGTTGAGAGTGTCACACCAGTCTTCTCGTCTTCACATTGAAACCTCTTCCGTGGTGACTTCACAGGGGCCTGGGGACCTTTGGGATTCTGAGCTGGAGTTGGAGCTGAGCAGATGCTGAAGTTGGCACCTGAGCTGGCCCTGCAGCCTCAGTCTTCACTTGAGCCTTGGCCTTTGGCAGAACCTGTAACCCTTGACTAGGTAGCCATGAATCTCCTTCCCAAGCTTGGGGGCAGGTGATAAAAGCAAGTCTGCAGAGTATGTAGTTAGGACCCCAGGCATCTTGGGCTTAACTTTCTTCGGCTTGCAAAGAGCTCCTAGGCCGGGCCTGTGTTGGTCTGAATAAGAGTGGCCCCCACATAGGCTCATAGGTTTGAACACTTGGTTCCCAACAGTTGGGAAGTATTAGGAGGTGTGGCCTTGTTGGAGTAGGTATGTCGCTGGGTTTTGAGGTTTCAAAAACACATGACATTCCGAGTTAGATTTCTTTCCCTTTGCCACATGGCTGGTGTCTCAATATTGAAACTCTCAGCCACTGTGCCAGCATCATGTGTGCTAGCCTGCTGCCATGCCTTCTGCCATGACGGTGAACAACTCTACTAGGCTCTGGAGCCATAAGCCCCCAAATAAAATGCTTTCCTTTATAAGTTGCCTTCATTGCCACGTCCTGTCACGGTGATAGTAAAGAAGCCAAGACAGAGCCTCTGCCTTGTTTGTCCATGGCTTCTGTAGGTCCTTGTGCTTCTTGGCAAAAATGCATGTTCCTCAGAAAGTGGGATGAGTCCCCTTGAGAGATTCGTGTCTTTGTGACCAGGGTTTCTTGATCCCATCTCTGAGCCATTGTCAGGACTGAGTGTGTAGGCCTGGCCTTAGCTATGTCTCTGTGGTAAACAGATACTCCTCATGTTCCTGGGAACAGACGAGAAGGAGAGTTTATCCGCTTCTGTGTATCGTCATTTCTCTCTCCTCACTTATTAGCATTTGGGAGGTATCAGGTAGACTTGAAGTTCAAGGCCATCCTCAGATACATAGTGAGTTTGGGGACAACCTGAGTGAGCTACATGAGTCTCTGCCAAAACAGAGGAAATGCCACTGGCCCTGGTTTGTGTGTTGGTTGGGATGGTCGCCAGAGCATCCTGCACACTAGGCAAGTACTCTACTAACTGAGCTGCCACCCCAGACCCTCGTCTTTCTTTATAATCTATTACCAGGTACATTCCCCTTGATGAATCTTGATCTTCAGAAATGGTTGAGTTTTGTAGAAGAATTTACATCAGGGTTTTGTTCATCCCTGCCATGTTTTCTTCGATAGTTGGGCTTTGTCTTTGAAAGGAAAGAGGGTTTGTATTCTTGTTTCCTTTTTGTTGGAAAGGGGTGGGGGGTGGGGTTAGCTGTTTGTTTATTGATGTTGTATGGATCTTACAGAGATCCAACTGCCTCTGCTTCCCCATGTCCTGGGGTTGAAGATGTGGGGCAACACTCTCAGCCTCTTGCTTGCCTTTTTTATTCTATATCCAAAAGTAGCCAGAAAGAAAAGAAAGAAAGAAAGAAAGAAAGAAAGAAAGAAAGAAAGAAAGAAAGAAAGAAAGAAAGAAAGAAAGAAAGAGGGAGGGAGGGAGGGAGGAAGAGGGAGGAAGAGGGAGGGGGAGGGAGAGGGAAAGAGAGAGAGAGACACGGGTGAGTAGGCAGGTAGACAGACAGACAGACAGACAGACAGAAGCATGGGACAATGCACACTCCTGACCCAACCCTGCAGGTGATGGCTGTGTGGGTGAGGCAGGGGACCTTCAGCATATAATCAGCCCCAGACAGGAATCTCAGTCATACCACACAATCAGCCCACCAACACATGTATGTCCAGAAAGACTAGCCTAACACATCTTTCACATTTTGAATATAAGATTTGTTCTAAATCTCGTTGGTTCACAGCAGTCAGGTCTGCCATCCAAAGTGACATGCTGCTACCCACAGCTTGATCACGATCTCGAGCCCCCTTTGCCCACCTCTCCCCCACCCCCACCCCGCCCCCAGTAGAGCAGCAGGGATTCATTTGAGCTTTCTATTTAGCTAAATGTGTAGTTTTGCATCTGGTAATTACATCATGTACCCCAGGGAGCTGAAGAGCTTGCCTTCTCATCCAGCTGAGACCTGTCAGAGAATAGATGCTTGGTGCCATGGTCCTTGCCTTTATCAATGCTTCTAGCATCTGTAACAACCTCTGCTGTCTAGAATTTTCCACCTTTCCTAGATTGTGGCTTTCAGTTGTCTCTCACTACACTACTTGGGGCAACACAATTCTGGGGCTATAAAACAACTTTCATTTCCGATCTTCATCATAATATCAACTTTACAAGAAGCTTTGCACAATTGAGGTATGAGTTGGGTTAAAAGTTCCCCAGAATCTGGTGTGATGAGCGCTACCATTTTAATCAAGATGTTGATAAGAGGATTTGGGTATTTAGTCGCTGACAAGTGGTTATTAACTGTTCTCCCCAATGCTGGGCAAATCTTATTTGGTATTGATGAAAAGATATTTCCAAATATTTAAAGGAGAAAAAAATTAAAAATATTATTTTACAACAAAAAACTTAATCTTAGAATTGAGATTTTTAAGTCTAAGTCTCCAATTTTAAAAGGTGTGCTTTTTTGAGAATACAATTAGTTGGTTTCATCTGAAAAAGAGAATTGTGTCTTACATAGAATTTTAAAATAAAATAAATGTTCTTGTTGCATATAAGGCAGAGTAAAATTCCTACATTAGTAAAATTGCTGTTTTTATCACATATTTTTATGTTATAATTTTAATTTTTGTAGTGCTAGGGACTGGACCCGAGCCTGCACTCCTTTGAGGCAAGTGCTCTACCGCTAAGCTACACCCTCAGCCCTCACCACACATGCTTGTACACATAATCAATATATCCTTCATATTGCTCATTTGTTCCTAAATAAAAGAGGTATAAGCTAACTAAATAATCAAAGTGTAATCGTCTTTGTTTAAATCAGTGGTTGCTAACCTTCTTAATGCTGTAAACTTTCAATACAGTTCCTCATGTTGTGGTGACCGCCAATCATAAAATTATTTCACTGCTACTTCATAACTGTAAGTTTGATACTGTTATAAATTTTAATATACATACTTGATATGCAGGATATCTGTATGTGACCACTGTAACAGTCATGACCTATAGGTTGAGAACCACTGGTCTAGATAAACGCTAGGACTGGTCAGAATTAGAAAAGTATGTTTACTGGACAAGAGCTACAGGATTATCCATAGCTAGAGTGAATACTAGAAATCATTTAGGTCCATTTGGCTTTGGAAACATCTGTGCCACAGAGATGACCTTAGAAAACACAATAGATTAATAGCTTCCCCTCATCTGGTCAACTGTTTCTACAGTATGTGCCACTGCCTGATTTGTTTAATAGGTCAAGATCAATGGATGGGCCACTCTTCATCTCTACAGAGACTACTGAGGATAGAAGCAATGATACATAGACTCTCCTTACCCTGGGCTGCTCACTTTGCAGTCCTTAGTCAGTATTCACCCAGGGTAGCTTTGTAAGTGTGACTAGAACAGGATAGAGCAAGAGAAAGTAAAACGGACTAGAACATCTAAAGACCCAAGCAACTGGTTTCTTTGCTTCATTAGAAACATTCTCCATGCAACAATTAACAATTGTTGTGACCATCGTCAGGTTCCAAGAAGGCCAAAGGTCAATGGCCTTGGAGAATGCTGGGCACAGCTGAGCTTTGCTGCTGCTCTATCAAATCTAGCCTCTGAAATGTTATGATAGGGCTTTGTCAAGGTCAATGTCTACTGGAATTTATTTGCCGCTCCTGCAGAACTTTGGAGTACACCTTCAGTGACTGAGCCATAGTACCCAATGCATGGGTTCAGCTCAGACTGGGGGCTGGCTAAGGTGCACAGGTCCACACAGCAGGAGAGTAACCCATCAACAGGAGCCATTGCCTACATGTAAGGCAACAAGGCCTACAGCTCAGCCAGGATAAATTGGAGTGCTCTGAAGAAAGACTACGCAAAAACTTGTCCATTTTCAAAGTGGAAGGAAAGAGAAGGAAAAAAAATCTATTTTCCTGAGTTCTCTTCAAATAATAAGAACTGAAAGGGGCAGTTCTGATGCTAAGGTCCTGTTTCCTGATTGGTTCTAGATTTGTCAGTAAAAAAAAAGCTGGGGGCCAATTGCTGTGCAGAAGATTCGGGAGGGACTTCCAGGTACTAGGAAAAGGCAGATGCAAGGAAGGAGAGGAATTTTCTGCCATGCTTGGGAGAGAGAAAACCATGTGAGGTCTCGGGGATGAGATGGGGTAAGTGCAGAAGCTGGTGCCTGTGGTCACTACTACAGGTGGGTGGCCAGGGATGCTTAACAAGGGCTAGGTGAGACTAGCCATTGAAGTTTAGAGCAGGTGGGAGGATTAGAGATGATAAATGGGTAAGGGCACTCTTTTCCAGGCAGGAGATATCAGTGCCAGTAAATATACCAGTGTCATCAATAACATAGGAAAATTAGGCAATCCAAAGATGTGCTAGGATTCTGACCTAATAAGCATGAGGGGATCAATTCAGGTAGAAGAACCAAAATAAAACTCAAGAAACAACCACAGTGTTTATATACAGACATCAACTGAGGGTCTCCATGTGTCCTGCAAAGGAGAAGTTATAAATTTACTCTTCCTTTCGTAACTAAGGACAAGTGTTTCATAAATACTTACATCTAGCATGGAGGGAGTGGTAGGCATCTGAGGAAGCAGGAAGGATTCTGCTTTCTAACAGGGCTTTGTGCCAAGCTGGTCAGCCAGGTCAGTGAGGTGTTTAAGGACCAAGGGGAATTTGAGGGCAGCTGACACGATGGTGGGCACGGTTGAGATGAATCAAAGCAGCCGGTGATAAATTGAAGGCAATTTGAAGGAAGATCCTTTGGTGACAGCACTCCAGGGATTGTGCCAGTGATACCTTAGATTTCATAGCCAGCTCAGCCTGAACAGATGGCATAGATGAGAATCTCTTCCTAGGAGGTTTCATCTGGATTTATAACCTAGTTGCTCTGATTTCCTATTGCCTCCAGATGGACTCGGGGCAGTCCTCATCTAAGTTCCCAGAGGAAGCAAAGAAAGCTCATTAGCAAAATGTTTGGAGTGGCCCAGCTTGCAGGTTTTTGGAAAAACTGTGAATTAGCAGCACAATATGCTGTGCGATGCGATCTCTCATAACCACAGAACTGGGATTTACTGCACGATAGTGCAGCCATATTTTAAATGAGACTAATGATATCAGGACTGCCAAGCCTCAGCGTCTTAATATTTGTGTTCAAATATCAAGCTGAAAAAACTAACTCCACTACAAGTATTGAGATGATTTTTTTCCTATAAAAATGGAATTACCATGCCTTCTTCCAATTTAGCAAGTCACAAAGCAAACTTTTTTTTATATAACAATTAAACTTCTCTGGAGGAGAACAAGGTCTTGGCAAGTATATACTAGAGGTTTGAAATTAGCACAGTTCAGTTCTGTAAGGTATTTCCAACATCCTCCTACGTACTGTTCTCCTTCACATTCGATGTTTGTGCCCTGAATTTTACTATATCACTCTTTCAAGCACTTTATCATATTTTACTATACTGTAAGACACATTATAAGTTTGTGAAGATGTAAGACTATGATTTGATTAATTATAGTCCAGAGGTAATTATTACTCCTTTGGATTAATGAGACTCATCTCTTCTATTTTAATAGAAGTCATTCTTCTACAGACACAATTCATATGCATAGGTAATGACCTACATTTTATAGAGTTATAAGTGGTTATAACTAATTAACCCTACATTGAATTAACCCTTCTGGTTTCACAAGAATGTGACTGCGCTCAAAAAAAAAAAAAAAATCCAGAATGATCCAGCTCTTGCCAGTGTCCTTTTTCTGTGCATGTAGTTTGTCATTCTTTTCTCCTAAGATTATTTTTCTCTGCTCCAAGTCAACACATGAAATATGGAGACCACAGCTTCTGACCTGTGGAATGGTAAGCTATGTGTGCTCAAAAGGGAAATCTGAAGAATGAGAAACCTACTCCTGGTTTGACCATGGGTTAATTGGACTTCAAAGTCAATTTGCTTAAAAGAACTACAAACATAACTATTATCTGTGTCTACTTGAATAATCTTATTACAACCATAGTAGTTGTCTTGACATCGTGAAGCCTGCTGTGATTAGTTTCAGTCGCCTTTTGGGAGACTGGGTAGGGAAAGGAGGTGAGCGAGCGGGGAACCACAAGACATTTGGTCTTGGTGGATTGGTTGATGAACGGAAGGTTAAGGCTTGAGCTTTTTCTTGGGCAGTGAAGAAAACATTTGAATTGCCAACATCACACCGTTGTGTTTGTGTCCCTCCACCATGAAGACTAGAGAGCGAGAGCTCATCCTCTCAGGTCCCCTGATGCCACCGAGGGCTCTGGTGGTCAAGTTGGAATATGAGCGGGCAAAGTTGGCCAATGTTTCCTCTGCTACCCTTCTTTCTGCCGGGAAGCTGGAAGGATGATGTCAGAAAAGAGGGAAAATGCTTAGCCAAGAATTCCTATTGCACACAAGTGATTCCCTTCGCTGATATGAGCCACTCTGTGATATTATTCTGGAATTATCGCCTGGACACAACCCATCAGATGTAACTAATTTAACTATAGGGTCTGGCAAACACAAGGCTAACCCCCAGGTGCCTAGGGACAGGCAAGTTTTACTGCAAACCGTAGGGTCCTGGTGAGGATTGATATTCTATATCAACTTGACAGGCCCACGGGATGGCCAAATGCTCAGTTAAACACTATTGTAGGATCTACAAGGACATTTCTGGGAGGGATGATGAGTCTATAGACTGGTTATAACCACTTCCCTGTTTAGTGAGGGTGCTCCTCATCCAACTGACCTCGAACCAGAATCAAACTGAAAGGCAAAAGAAGAGGCTATTCCTCATGCCCGCACTGAGGGCTAAGAGCTGGCATTTTCCTCTGGGACTAAAAAATGGCAGCTGGTGTCTCAGTCTAACCCAGCTTTTACAATAGAACTCACTAGATTGACTTTCCCATTCTCAGCAGACTTTTGGACTCAAACTGGAGTTATATCATCGGGTTTCCTGGATGCACAGCTTACTCAATGCGCAGCTTGGAAATGCTCCCTCTCTCGAACCACATGGTGCAAACCTTTCTCCCACATATGCGTGCATACTTACATAATCACATATTCACACATATATGCATAAATAATCTCCATTTTCTTTGGAGGATACTGACTGAGAGAATCTGAGAAAAATGTTACCTAAAAGGATCTTGATCGTGGATTAAGCTAAACATCCTGTGATGGGAAGATTCTTCGAGGGACACCACATATAATCATAAGAGGCTTCATAGAAGTGGGGTGGGGGAAGATCAGAGCCACAGACAGAGAACCGAGAATGCAGAATTCAGAGGGAAGAACAGAGGTTCCGTTCCTTCCTCTGAATGTAGAAGAGCAGACCAAGAATCAGTGTCAATCAACTAAGACATAAAAGTGGACTCTTCCCTTAACACTGCCGAGAACGGGACCCGTATTAGACTCTGACCCCCCTAATTACAAAATTAAATTGTTACCCCTCAAAGTGTATATGGTAATTTGCTACAGCGAACGTAGGAAACTAACACAGCTGTCTTGTTGCTAGGATCCCCAAGGACTCACACAACCTCTAATCATCCCTAAATCCACTTGAGACACCGCAGGGGAATCAGGAGGCTGTGCCTTTCCCATAGATTGAAGCTTCCCCTTCAGATCCAACGAGACGCACAGTATAGACATAAAGGCAAATCTGGATTCTTTTATCCAAGAGTGATTTTTTTTTCTTCAAACCCAGCTACCCCTACAGGCTTTGTGACTAAGCTGCATTCACCAAATGGAAATTTCATTTGCGTGACATTTAATATGGAGCTCTCTGAATGCATGATTAATTCTTGCAGATGTGAGATTAACTCATTATCAGATTTACAGAAGGTGGCGCTGCCATGAGAGAGCCCGTCTCTTTTCCGCAGCCTCTGCCAGGTTACTTCGCTACCCAAATCGTTCCGCCCCGAGGAACAACAACTCCTGGCATCATCGAAGGCGAGCTGGGGTCTCATGAGCGATTGGTTCAGAAGATTGCATCTTTATTATTGACAGTTCCCCCGAGGGATTTTGGGTCTCAAGTTCTGCTCCGAGACTTGAATTCATTAAAGGTTTTCCATCTTGAGCCAGTTTTAATTAAACTGTGCTCCCTTGCTCTTAAGTGTCCCGTGGCTCATTTGCCGCAGCAGGTTGCACGTAGTAGAATCCAGCTGTTGAGTGATTCTGACATCCCACACACTCCTGCTGTCATTTCAGGAGACCTACACGTGGCTCTAGAAGGTTAGCCGTTTCTTTAGCTAAATGTTCACAAAAGTATGGCTTCTTTACCACGGAAAGGATCAGAAAATGAAATCTAAAACTAGTATCTCAGTTTGCATTTTTTTTTCAGGAAGTAAAACTGGTATTTAAAAACATCCATGAGCAGACACTGTGCTGGTGGCACTGGTGTTAATATCATTGGATGACTTTAATGTTGTAAATACGGGTTAATTTTAGCTTTCTTCACTAGGAAGTCCATCTGCCTCGTGATTAAGCTGTTGGCATGATATGATATATGATATACAATATATATGATATACATGATATATGATGTATGATATATGATATAGATATGATATATGATATGATATAGAGATATGATATATCCTGTATGATATATGTGGTATGATGTATGCTATATGATTATATGATATATGATATATAATAGATATGATTTTTGGATGATTCAAACTTTGCATTCCTTCTCCAATAGGGTCCTTAACTGACTGAAGCCAATATTTTGGGCAAAGTGGAACAGCTTTCTGTTATTTATTTATTTATTTATTTATTGCTGATAGCAATAGCACAGCATCAACTGCCTCTCCTGTTGCTTGTCATCAGTCTCCTGAGTGATATTGTGGTCTGGACAATACAAATTCTCCCTCATCACTGTGGGTTTTTGAAGAGTCTCTTTGTTCAGCCAACCATCTAGTGAGTATTCATTGGGCATCTCCCTTGTGAAAGGCCTCGAACAAGACACCACACAGAATGTAAAACCATTAAGATAGGCTCTATTTCCTGGCAGTTCCCTATGTCAAGTTACCCACGATGATTGCTTCTAAGCTTAGGGACTCTGCATTGCCTGGATCTGGAAATTCTTGTGGTGCATCTACAGTGGCTGAGTCAGTACCTGCAGTATGAGTGACACAGGGAACAGGGTGATGGATTGCAGGCCATCCCTCTAACAATGGTCACTGATCACATGGAATGTAATGAGAGCCAAGATGACAGCAGCCAAATTAGAAGCCTGTCCCTAGCCAGTCACAGTGCCTGGGCCACTGGAAGTCTTAAAGGAGAGATTAGTACCTAAGGTGCATGGTGAAAGTGTGAGGTCATTTCGAAAGAGAGACAGAAAGAGATAAACATGGAGAGAGACAGAGACACACACACAGAGACAGAGAGAGATGAAGGAGACAGCATTAATAAAGACAAAAACAAACACCACAAGATATACCTTTTAAACAGAACATGAAAAATTTCAGCAACCGACTGGCTCTTTACTTAAACTTTAAAGCTAGTTTCTTTTCCTTTCATAAAAAAGAGTATATAATTACAAACAACAGACACAAGCCACGGACTGTCCTCTGGAGTTCAGTGTAGTTATACATGAGCAAGCGAGAGAGCAGAGAAATGGGAAGAGTATCGATAGGAAGAGAGTCAAGATTGCTATGAAGCTGTCAAATGAAGGTAGTGTCACATATGTTACTTTAAGAACACTGTAAGAAATTAAAGATGTGTGTTTTCATTTCAGTAGCAACCCGCAAAATAAACACTGAATTGTATAATTAAAAGGCCGACCTTGGAACAGCAGTGTGCACCTTTGATCCCAGCACTTGAAAGGCAGAGGTAGAAGGATCTCTGAAATTGAAGCCAGCCTGCTTTACATAGTGAGTGAGTTGCAGGCTACTCAGGGCTCCAGGGTAAAACTCTGTTTCAAAGAGATGCACTGAGCGTCAGGAGTGGTGGCACAAGCTTGTGGTCCTACCTGATTCGGGCAGGCAGACAGAGAGCGAAGCCAGCCCGGGCTTTATAAAAAGACTAGGTTATATAGTGAAACCCTGCCTCTAAAAACTACAAAGTCAATGAGAAAACAAACATAAAAAAAAACTTAAATTATTGATGTAAACTAAAGGAAAAAGAAAGAAAGAAATCAATGGACTAATTAAAAGGGAGAAGAAACACCCTCAAAGCTAGAGAAAGTAGCCAAGGAGCTAAAGGGATCTGCAACCCTATAGGTGGAACAACATTATGAGCTAACCAGTACCCCGGAGCTCTTGACTCTAGCTGCATATATATCAAAAGATGGCCTAGTCGGCCATCACTGGAAAGAGAGGCCCATTGGACTTGCAAACTTTATATGCCCCAGTACAGGGGAATACCAGGGCCAAAAAGGGGGAGTGGGTGGGCAGGGGAGTGGGGGTGGGTGGATATGGGGGACTTTTGGTATAGCATTGGAAATGTAAATGAGTTAAATACCTAATAAAAAATGGAAAAAAAAAAAAAGAAACACCCTCAAACAAAACTGCACTGATTATAAGTTTAGACAAAGAAAAGGCACAATAAAAAGTAAAGATCACTAGGGTTAATGACGAACAGAGCAAGACCCAGTTATCTTATTTAATGCAAGATTCATTTTACATATGGAGGTAACCTGACATTGAGTAGGAAAACAAAACCATGCTGCAAGCAAACAGAAATGTTGGCATGCCTATTATCAACCAGAAAGGCGTTTGATGTACAAGCTGGAAGACCCGAGTTCAACCCCCCAGAACCCATGTAAAAAGCAGGGTGCAGTGTCATGCACCTGTCATCCCAGCATCATGTGAGTGGCATGTCAGGCATTTCAGTCCAATTGACAACAGTAACTAACACAACCAGCAACCAAAGTTAGAGAAGGAAAACATTGTAATACAACGCTTGCTGTAACTAGGTACAGAAAGCAATAACTCTCTTTAGAATGAGATGCGCAAGACTTCCTGGCAGGAAATCTATGAAATGTTTTTAGATTAACTGGAAATAGTAAAACGAGAGACACATATGGAGGGAATGCGATTTTCAACACGCTAAAGCAGAATAGCAGAAAGACCTTCCTGCAGCTTTGTAAGCTGGTTCCAAAAATTAATGAAAATGACACTCAACCGATATTATCAACCCAGGTATGAAAAGGAGAAACAAGGTCTATGGCTTGCTTGAGTTGATATCAAAACTGACTAGATATTGGTGGTAATTAAGGAAATAGATGTAGACAACTACACCAACAAAAGACAATAGAAAAGGAGAAGGAACTTGTGTGTGGAAAGCTGATATTAAATAAGTGCTGAAGACTCCTGGAGGAAACTCCTCGGTGATTAATGGCTCCGGCTAAGCGGAACATCCATTTGGAAACCAAACAGGATCTTAATTGCCTGTCTCCTAACACATACAAAATGAATTCCCAGTAGACCTCATGCTGAAATATGACACACAAAAGCTTTAACTCTCTACAAGAAGACATAGAAGGCTGATGTTAGAAGCTAGACCCTCCCTCCCTTCCTCTCCTCTCTTCCTCTCCTCTTCCCCCATTGCCCCTCCTGTCCCTCTCCTCTCTTCCCCTCCTTTCCTTGAGTTACTCAGCCTCTCCTTTCCTCTCCTATCCCTTTCTCTTCCCTCATGTCTTCTTCCATCAACCTCTTCCTCTCCTCTCCTCTCCTCTCCTCTCCTCTATTCTTTGTCTTCTCTCTCCTCCTCTCCTCTTTCTCTTCTCCTCTCTTCTCTTCCATCCCTCTGTTTAATTGAGAACGTCTCAGTTCTCTCCAGGTTTGCCTGAACCCAAACCAGGTAATCTAGGTTTTTTTTTTTCTTTCTTCAACAGGACATGGAAGGAACTTACCATAGAAGAAAAGATGATGTGTTGAGGTTATATTCATATCGAAAAATTCTTTTTATCAAGACATTTTCAGAATTCAGACATCAGAGATGATATTTGCAGAGTGTATAACTAATTAGAAGTGTACCCGAAATACATATTTTGAAATTCTTCAAACCAATAAGACAAAGGGGCTGGGGTGATCACTCAGCAGTTAAGAGGAGTGTCTGCTCTTGGATTTGGTTCTGGGCGTGGTGACTCACAACTTCCTGTAACTCCAGTTCCAGGGAATCTAACTTCATCTTCTGGCCTCCACAGGCATTGCATGCACGTGGTGGAACTTCCAGGCATGAGGTCAAAATACTCACGCATGTAAAATAAAATGATTTTTAAAAAGGTAAGTAAGGCAAAAATCAGGCAATATGCTAAAAAGATGAGCAAGAGACTTAGACATGTCACAAAATTAGATATACAAATGCCTCTGGAAAAGCAAAGTTAGGGAAGTAAAGGGAACCAGACTTCAAGCCACCAGGGGTCATGAGCTAAAGATTAGCCCAATGGGAGGAAGATGCCAGAAGCACCACCAGATCCAGAGAGAGGAAAGCAGAAGGTAAGGTGGGAGGCAGACGATGGTGCTATACTTAAATTCTATTCCTTGGCACACGTCTGCGGTGACCAGAACGGAGACAGCATTTTTGAGAAAGGGAAACAAACCAGTTGAAAGGAAAACTGAAAATGAGGTGAGGTAGCATTGTTGGATTTATAGCCCCTACGATGTGCCAGGCAAACTCTTCCACCAGTGCCATGTGTACCTTCCTGTGCTTTCCCCAGCACGAAGTCCACCAAAGGCTTCCGAGGCAGGATTCTGGGAGAGGTGGAATACAAGGGGAGACTGAGCACAGGGGAGACGGAGGGGAACACGTCACAGGGCGTGGGAGATGAACGTTCTGAAACGCACGCATTGGAGAGCTGATGGGTTGAATATGGACTCTTCATTTCCACCCGGAATCACTGTAAGAAGCAATGAGATCCACGAACAATGAGACGTCACAGAGAGGATCCCGCAGGCAAGAAACCCTGAAGGACCGATGGGAGGAGGAAGCTTCAGGAATCGATTGCTTGGAGTGATGGCTGTAATGAACCACAGTACATTAAATCTATTGCTGCCAATAGATTTAAATGTCTTCATCACCAACGAGATGATAATCTCTCGGTTAGCTCAGCTCTCTTTAATCATTTTATGAACACATATCAAACATCATAATATACTGCATTAAGGTGGAGTTGTCTTAAGAATCCAGTAAAGGGGCTGGAGAGATGGCTCAGTGCTTGAGAGTAATGGCTGCTCTTACAGATCTCCTGAGTTCAATTCCCAGCAACCACATGGTGGCTCACAACCATCTAGACTGGGATTAGCACTCATATACATAACATAAATAAATCTAAAAAAGAAGAAGAAGAAGAAAGAATCCAATAAAATGGTCTGGGAAGATAGCTTGGTTGGTAAAGTTATTGCCACAGGAGAACGAGAAGCTGAATTTGAGCCCAGAACCCATGAAAAAAAAAGTCAGACACGGGGCTACACGTTTGCCACCCAATGCTGGGAAGGTAGAAACAGAATGACATTCTGGCCAGCCAGCCAGTGAGAGAGCCTGTCTCAAAGATCACAATGGACAACTCTTGTATTTTATTTTATTTTTTAAAAGATTTATTTATTGTTATACATAAGTACACTGTAGCTGTCTTCAGACACCAGAAGAGGGCTTCAGATCTCATTACGGGTGGCTGTGAGCCACCATGTGGTTGCTGGGACTTGAACTCAGGACCTTTGGAAGAGCAGTCAGTGCTTTGACCTGCTGAGCCATCTCAACAGCCCCGATGGACAACTCTTAAAAAGCAACACCTGACGTTGATCTCTAGTCTCCATATACACATGTGTACACACATGCACACACACGCGCGCGCACACACACACACATACACACGTGCACTCATGCAATCACCCCACAGGAACATGCATGAGTATGTGAGCACACATACACATAAAATATAAATGCCGTAGGCTGGAGAGATGGCTCAGGGGATAAATAGTTTCTAGCACCCACATCAGGTGGCTCACAACTGCTTGTAACTCCGGTTCCAGGGGATTGGATGCTCTGGCACCTCCGGGACCACCAGTACTCACATGTGCCTGTCCCCAAACACACATATACACATAATTAAAAGTGGCAAAATAAATCTTTTAAAATATAGAAACGCAATAAAAAAAAAAAACTGGCTGTGATGGAGCATAGCTGTGACCTCGGCATGGGGTAGCAGAGGCAGGAGGGTCAGAAGTAGAAGGCCAGCTACATAGCAAGTTGGGCTGTATGAGACCCTGTGCCAAGAGACTTTAAAAACTTAAAGTAAAGATAGCAACGCTTAGACATGCTGCTTCAAGAGCAATGAGACTAGTCCAGGCTAGTCTAGGCTAGTCCAGGCTAGTCCTCTACAGTAGCCACTATGGTGGGTCACCATTCAGCATCTTCCTCCGCAGTCTTTGCAGAGGGGCAGCCTCCATTTTCTTGTATCTGTTCCTGCTGACTGACTGTTCAGAGCTTCGTTTTTCTCGGGGTTGTGGCAGACCAAAGGGAGCCATCCTTCTCAGGTCATGCTTCTCTCCCATGGTCATTTGGTATTGAACGACCAGCCCACTGGTCCCAGGCCACCCTTGGAAGACACTGTAATGACCTTGTCAACTCCACGACTCTCCGGCTTTGCTTCTGATTCCACACTCAGCTTCTCCTTTTCCCTCAGAGTTTCACAGTCTCAGCACTATCAACGGTTGAGCTGGCTAATCTCTTATTATGATGGCTACACTGTTTATTATAGGGTATTTAGTAGTGACTTAAGTCTCCACCTACCAGATGCCAGTATGTCTAGAGATATTGCTAAATATATTATGAACCATGATGCAATCCCGGCCCCTTTATTCCCCATAGGTGTTGATTTGAAGTGCATTCCCAATTAACTTGCAGCACAGAAATCACCAGATCTCTGGCACATCCCAATGAATGGGCCACTTAATAAATACGAGTATTTATTTATTGCTAAACTATACCTGTATTATCATGATTATAGTATGTACCCTATAAAGTAAAAACAAAGAAACAATTTAAGGTGAGATCAAATTAAACATAATTAGTGGTTCTAGCATTTCTCCTACTTCCCTAAACAATGTTTCCTAGCACCTCCTAGGAATCCCAAGTTAGCATTCCAGAGCAGAGCCCTGGGCCCTGGGAGGAAATGATAAAAAGAACATAGGCATGACTTAGTCTTAGTAACTATGTGAGTCAAGGGGAAGGAAAGAAAGGGAGGGCTTAAAGAAAGCTTTTTGGGAGTGTTATAGTCATGAATAGCACGATAGAAAAAAGTCAGAGGCATGGTATCAGATAGCAAGAATATATAAATAGGTATCACACAAGGACACTTTCTGGCTAACCAGCACAAGATCAGGCATGTGAGAAGACACTTATGGCTGTCCATCATTTTTAAATGCACCAGAACCTTCAACTCAGTAAACAGCAGAGAGGAGAGGACACTATGAACCCAAGTCCAGTCCTTTCTCCTGCAGTATTGGACTAAAGGTATGTTCTTCAGCTGCTAGTACATTTGCTACACCAAACTTGAAACTGGACCACCACGCGCTTTAAAAAACCTTATTAGAATAGCATCACTCTGTTAGACAAAAAGGGATTTTTCAGATGTCCACACAGGATTGCAGAAGATCATAGCAAGAGATCGGGCTTCTTGGTGCTTTCTAGATGAAGCAGTCAAGCCAGCAACAGTGGAGCTTTGAGTACGATGAATGATAGCTAGCACAGAAAGCATCGCTTCTGAGCATGTATGTGAGAGTGTCTAAAACCTCGAGTAGCATTTCTCGGATTCAGAGTAACACCCCACAAATACTCGAAGCACTGACTTCTGTAACCTACGACGCACAGGACAAGCTTTCTCCTAGAATGAACCCACGATATGCAGAATGTACAATGTTGTACCAAAACATTTATAAAGAGAAGAAAAAGTTAGGAGCAACCACATTAAGACAGGTTGTTCTGTGTCTCTTTTAGGTAGTCAAGGATAACACCACCAACAACAAAATCCACAACAAAACCAAAATAAGGTTGGTAAGCTAAACTATCTAAAATAGCGACAATAAATGAATCATTTAACTGTTTGAACCAAGCCAGCCGTGACGACAGTATTCAGGAGACTGAGGTGGGCGATTGTCATCAGTTTGTTGACAGCCTTGACTACTACTTGTCTCAAAAACCACAAAACAAAACCAAAACCATAAAACCAAATGTCTTTCTAAGCAAAACTAAAAGATTCATTGGAAATTTTCGTCTCCAAAGAACCCTTAAAAACACAACTTTCTATTTCTCAGTAATGAAATTGGTGTTCTTTTAGAATGTAACGTTTCAAAAATGACTTGTAAATATTATGATTAGACAATCCAAGTCTGAATTTTAAGACCTGGGAGCTGGTGATCGGGGAAAGTGCTTGCCTAGTGTGCCTGGGGCCTGGGTTTGATCCCTAGCGCCACATAGCTCAGCGTGGCAGCTAATGACCGTAATCTTAGCTTAGCGTTAGGGAGGCAGAGGCTGCAGCAGAGCCAGGAGTTCATGACCATCCTTGGCTGCAGAATAAGTTCAAGACCCTCTTGGGCACTGTGTCTCAAAAGAGAGAGAGAAAAAAAAGGTGGGAGTTGGGGGGACAGGCATTACAAACAATTTATAGGTGGGTGGTACCAAATGTTCAAACACTAGATTGTCCCAGTTTTACTAGAAATCTCCAATGTGAAATCTCAGTAAATTTCAAAATACACAGACAACTAAAGCAGAGAGGAAATGTGATTAAAAAATAGATATATTTTTAAAGTCCTAACTACTCTGGTAGATAAAAATTCAAATCAAGCTGGGCGTGGTGGCGCATGCCTTTAATCCCAGCACTCAGGAGGCAGAGGCAGGTGGATTTCTGAGTTTGAGACCAGCCTGGTCTACAGAGTGAGTTCCAGGACAGCCAGAGCTACACAGAGAAACCCTGTCTTGAAAAAAAAACCATAAAAAAAAACAAAAACAAAAACAAAAAAAAAAACAAATCAAACCCATAATTAGATGCTACTTTTGGTTATCAATTTTGTAGTTATTTTGTGGGTGACTCACTGAAGACTGTTAAAAGGACAAACAGTTACAACTTTCATGGGGAAAAAAAACCAGAAATTCGTCACAATACAGCAAGAACCTTTAAAAATGTATGTTGGGGCTAAGGAGATGGCTTAAAGCAGTTCTCAGTCTGTGGGTCTCAACTCCTCTGGAGGGTCTCACATCAGATAAACTGCACACCTAATATTTACATTATAATTTACAACAGCAAAATTACAGTTTTGAAGTAGCAATGATATCATTTTATGGCTGGGGGTCAGCACAGCATGGGGAGCTGTATTCACGGTCATAGCATTGGGAAGTTTGGGAATCACTGGCTCAGAGGGTAAGAGTGCTTGGTATAAAAGCCAAAGAACCTGAGTTCAAATCCCAGCATCCATGTAGAAAGCCAGTATGGCCCAAGCCCAGCTCTGTGAGGCTCCCGGAGACTTGCTAGTTAGCCAGCCTGGCTCTAGTTTCAATAAGGGATCTTATCTCAAGGGAGTAAGACAGAGAGTGATGGAGAACAAGCCATGACCTCATCTGGCCTCTCCATACATGTTTATGCACGCCTATGCTCATACATGCACACCACACTCACTCACACATATGCACGCCAAAAATATATTCCCTGTGTGGAGAATTACTATAGTGTGTAGATTCAAAAGATTAGTTTGTATCATGTAGATAATACAAAGAATTGAAACAATTCAAAGAACACATAATGATTAGAAAAGTAATAATATAATACTATAGCTACATAGCAAAATGATAATAATGTCATAATTACAGATACATAACAGACTATAAAACTGGATAGAGAACATAATCTGAATTTTGTGGGAAAAAAAACTACTCAAGGGAAAGACATAAGAGATATCAAAACCCTTAGGAATGTCATTTTTTTGTTGCTATGAATATGTAACCCTTAATTTTTATTCATTTCTTTTCCTAGAGATTTCTATAACTACATATCACTTATTACATAGGCGAGTTTTAATAGTGATATTAGCTTTCTTCATATACATATTTCTAAGTGAATCGATGAACATACATGTGGTGTCAAATGTTTATAAGATTAAGCAGGGCAGAATGGGACTGCATGTGGGGGTGGGGATCTTAGGCTTTTCGTTTTATTGACGATTGCAGGAAAATTATCATAAACAGGTTAAAAAAAACTATTTGGGGGCCAGAGACACAAATTTATTCTTGGTGAAACTATTTAACATTTATTAAGCATTTGAAGTATCTTCATCAACAGGCTATAGATCTTCTCATGCAGGACTCTTGTCTGACCCCAAAGCATTAATAAACTTGACCAGTCTGATAACAGTATCTGAGAATCGGGTTTCCATAAAGTCAGGTCTGTTCCTTTAGTAACACAAAACTCTGATCTTCTGCCTAGGATTGAATTGACAATAGCATGAGTTTTCACTACGAGCAATGGAAACCTGATTCTGCCAAGATCTAACATGCAAGGTGAGCTTAAAGCATTCGACACATGTGAAAATGAATCGCGTGTCTTTGAAGCCTTTACTGAACAATTCATTTAAAGTGGACTGAAAGCTAAGTTAACTGGATCGACAACCACCTGACCAACCTTACCAATCATTTTTCTTAAAGGTGAAACCAGGTATATGTGGAGATGATGCATGTAAGTCAATTTATTAATTAGATAATGTCCTAATTATCTCATTTGCTTCCCCATTAAGAACTTTAAAGAGGACTAAAACTACTGTGCATCATCATGAAGGGCACTGTAAGAATGAATGACTGCTTAAGCTGTTCTCCCCTGTTCTTTCTTTTTTTAAGATAAGAAGTCGTTTCACAGAGGTATTAACAGGATCAAATAAATAGTGATATATAATCAGCATTTGTGGTTGATAGCTTTTGTTGGCTTTCCTGGGTTTATTATAAAGAACGTGAGTGAACACCAGGCAATGTGTTTCCAAAATATCAGCTTGTTTAAATATACACAAACTGTACTGAACACTTGTGCATATGTATTCCAGATTAGGACAGCTGTTTAGATGGTGGTTTTTTGTTTTTGGTGTTGGCACATTATTTTTTTTAATCATCTCAAGGAAACATTCTTTGTCATGAAACCTTGAATTAACGAAGGAAATAGCTCAGTGGGAGGAAAATGAATTGTGTTTCTCGGGGCATTATATTCTCTTGCTAGCACCAAGCTTAAAAAAAAAAATCAAAATAAAAATTGAGTGGTAATGTTTGCCTGCTTGCTTATTTCAGCTGAATGGAATGGAAAATTACACAAAATTGAACAAAGAATACTGCACTGACCTTCTCAATTGCTTGGAAATGGAAGTGATTATTCAAGCATTTACATGGTGGTTCTGGTGCCCGGTGCCCTTGAATTAATAGGAACTGTTTTTTTGCTGAAGGACAAGATGAACTGCTTTCAGCAATCCGCCTCTGCTGTGTTTTCTCATCTGGGATAGCTGAGACAAAAAGTCCTGTCAGAGAACCCTAGTGCCCGTTCC
Organism: Mus musculus; assembly: GCF_000001635.26. Classification (NCBI taxonomy): domain Eukaryota; kingdom Metazoa; phylum Chordata; class Mammalia; order Rodentia; family Muridae; genus Mus; species Mus musculus. Next base: position 111,870,164 of record NC_000076.6, on the reverse strand, counting down.
AGGTCACCTGGGCTCCTGCATCTTATTCTTAGCACCAACTGGCTACCACTCTGTTCTTTCATGATATATCTCCAAAAATCTTCAAGATGTTCTTTCTACATGTGAATTGGTTTCATTCCTTTACTTAAAACTCCCAAGTGGCTACCGATAATCTATAGAGAGAATCTGGGTTATTTTTATAGCTGGCAAAAGCTATATATGTCTGCTCTGACTCCATCTTCAACTATCGACCTTTCTCACACCTTGATAGACTATAGTATCCTTTTAATGGCCGAAACACCAATCTCTTCCCACAGGAGAACTGTTGGGCGGCTGCTCTCTGCCTGCATCATCTTTTCCCTGGACCTTCCCATGGTTGCCTTCTTTCTCACACACAGGTCTCACCTAGCATCTTTGCAGAGAGCTCTCCTAACCTGGTAATGCGAACTCATCCAGCCCTGCTTCCTCCTTAATTCCCATTGACCTATTACTGGTTCTGTTTTTTGACAGCTGACATTGTTTTATTAATTTATGTTTCTTCTGTTGTGCTTGCATTTCTTACGGAACTGTCACTCTATAAGGGCAAACATTTTGAGAATCATATTCATTCTCTAGATGTTCATAACATCTAGGACAGTGACTGTCATACAGTATGAGAACCGTAAAATTGATTTTTACATAAAGTTCATCTCTGTAACTGATCAATCAAGATATCATTGCAAACAACAGAAACCAAGTCTAGCCATTTGAAACAGAAAGGAGTCTGTTGAAAGATAATGCTAGCTATTTTTTATACTTCAATTTGCCCAGTCTGTTCTGTGTCCAGATATTTGTCATATTTCTGTGAGTGGTTCTGCATGAGATTAATGTGTAAATTGGTAGAATGATCAAAACAGATTGCTTTCCCTTCCAATATAGGCAGGTTCATCCAATTGGATGAAGGTGTAAATAGAACAAAATGTCAGACCTAAGCTAAGAAAGAGAAAAGGCTTCTAGCTGACTGTCTTGGGATATTGGCATTTTCCTTTGAGACTCCAGCTGGACACTGGCTCTTCTTGGGTCTCAAACCTCTTTGGCTTCAGACTAAAATTTCTCCAGCCTGTGGAGGCAGAGGACTTATTAGCTTCTATAATCATGTAAGCCAACTCCATATAATATTTCCTCACATTTAGGCACAGGCACACACAAACAGAGAGAGAGAGAGAGAAAGAGAGAAAGAGAGAGTGTGACTGCTTCTGTCAAGGGCTCACAAAAGAGCCAGGATTGCTGAATACATGCTTAGAGAAGAATAGGAGTTCAAACCAAATAGCCAGAATCAGCACCAAAATGACACCGAGGAATGGCCTGGTCAGAGCAATGATGCTTTGGCCCTGCCCTTTATGACCACCAGATACCCTGCTGATGCTGAGTGATACATACACACACACACACATCACCAGCCTGAACACTTACTGTTCTTGCTTCTTTGTTTCCCCTTCTCAAGCAAGGATCTGAGCCATATGTTCACAACCTTTAGCTCTGTTCAGAGAAGAAGAGGCCTCATCTCTTCACGGTCCCCTATCTTAACAGCACCATCCACGCTATTAAGTCCCTGAATTTGTGGAAGAACATGTTCAAGCCCACGGGAGCTCCCTGGACTTCTTGCTATGGGCTCTAGACTCTCATGGTCTTGTCTGCTCATCTTGTTATCCTACATAATTTAGAAATAAAAATCTTGCATCTTCTGGGTCCTTCTGAGGATCTCCCATTTTCTCTTGGTTTCATGATTCATATGGAAAAGATTGACAGCTTAACTACTCAGTATGGGCCTCCATTCATAGAATTGGAGAGACGACTGCTGAACTGGGAGAGAAGAGAGATGCTCTTTAGACTAATAAACTAGTCTACATTTTCCTCTTAAATATCATGTTGGTTATATCCTACTTATTACTTTATAATATCTCTGCAGGAAAATCAAGTTTTCCTGCACCTAATATATCTATACTATTATAGATGTAATATATCTATACTATCTATATGTATTATTTCAGTCATCGTAAAAATCGTAGGTCTTAGAGTTTTGATTGATCCTAGCTATTTAACACACAGGATGTTCCACATATATTTATTCTGGGCAAAGTTATTCTTATACTATTTTAGTACCTTTGTCGTCTACAGTCTAAGAATCAGAGGCCTTTTCATCAGTCTGTGAGGGTTTAAAATTAGCCCTCCTTCTGATTTGCTAGCAAGGTAAACCGTTGACAAACCATGACATATGAAGAATAAACATGGGTTGTGGTTTGGGACACAAGAGAATCACAGTGGGAAGATTGTTTTTAAAGGCTCAGCTCATCGGGGAATAGAAAGAAGAAAGAAGAGAGACTGCCTGCACCAGGCTAGAAGCCATTCTTTGTGTTCTGCTTCCTGGCAGAACAACAGCAGAGGTGCGGCAGCTTCTGTTGCTCCCTGGGGAACTGACAGAACAAAGAAGTCAACACTCTTTGGTTTCCGAGAGAGACATTTAAGCAAGAATCGCCTGTCTTTCCTCTTTGTTTCTTCTTCTTCCTTTATTATTGAATCCAAAAGACACTTCGAGGGTTGAAATCCTTTTCAAAATTAGTTTAAGTCTGGGGCAAGAGTTCGGTATTTTAGTGGAAATTGCAGCAGGCTTATTTTGGTTCTTTTCATCAAGTCCTCTAATTTGACATTCGGTTGTTAATTCTTGAGTCAGTTTTTACTTTTTTTCCCCCACCAAGCTACAGTTAAAACTTAGCATCTCCAATTTTCTCTAAAATGCTTGGCAGCACTGTGGGTACAGCTCTAGGTAACGCCCGATGTAAATGACTTCCCTGTCTAACCTGACGCCTGTCAAGGGTTAATGAGAGGATGCCAGCCTCTGCTTTGCAGAGTGCCTGTGGTTACTCCTCTAAAATGTAGTCACTGACATTCTAATCCCCAGGGTGATGGAATAAAGGGGCAGGGGCTTGGAGAATAAATAGAGCACGAAAACAGAGTTCCTCAGGCTGGAGAGATGGCTCAGCAGTTAAGAGCGTTGACTGCTCTTCCAGAGGTCCTAAGTTCAATTCCCAGCATCCACATGATAGCTCACAACCATCTGTAATGAGGTCCCATGCACTCTTCTGTTGTGTCTGAAGACAGCTGCACTGTACTCATATAAAAAAAAATAAATCTTTAAAAAAAAAGAAAGAAAGGAAAAGAAATTGGAATTCCTAGGAAAGAGACTAGTGCCCTTATTTTTAAAATAAAATAATATAAAATAAAATCCAAGTCTTGGGCCAAGAGACAGTGGTAGATTACTCCATTAACATGTGCAAAACACTAGGTTCGAATTCTAGCATCAGAAAGAAGAAGACAAGACAAGGTTTTGCAAATAATAATAATAATAATAGACCCAATGAAAAGATCTCTTCCCACCTCTGCCATACCGGAACCCAGAAAGAAGGTACCAACTAAGAATCAATAAGCAACTGCTTGCCAAATCTTCCCAAGCTTTTGATTTTAGACTTCAGTACCTAGAACTAAGAAAATTTAACTTCTATTTTCTATAAACTGCCTAGCCTGTGGTCTATTTTTTTTACTAGCATGCCCAACAGACTAAGACTTACCTAGGATTTACCATGGGTAACAGTAGATGAGACTTCTTAAGACTCAAAGATTAAGAATACTGTCATAACCGAGTAATGCCAGCACTTGGGAAGCAGAGACAGGCAGATCTCGGAGTCTGAGGACAGCCTGGCCTATATATTGGGTTCTGGGACAACCAGAGCTACATAATGAAACCTTGTCTTGGAAAAAAAAAAAAAAGAATATTGTCACACCCCACATTACTTGGTTGTTGGGTTGCGCTTGTCTGCGAGTGTTAGGGGTGTAGCCTACTTAAGCTCCCCTAGATCTTATAGAAGTCCTCCAGTTTTGGCTTCCTGAATTCTGGGACTAAAAGCATGAGTTACCATGTACCCTGATTCAGGCTGTATTTGAACTTAGGAACAAAGCCAGCTGGACCCACAAGTGAGAAAGAATTTGAGATCTTCCAGTGAGTGGCTAAACTCATACTAGACTGACTGCTCAGTCCCAACTGCCTTTTAAGACAGCGTCCACTGCGGCCCTGTTCCATCATGGATACACTGTTCCAGATGAGAGTAACTGCTCTCTCTCTCTTTATCTTTCTCTGTCCTTCTCCCTCTCCCCTTCCTCCTTCCTCTCCCCTCTCTTCTTCCCTCCTACTTCCCTCTCCTTCTCTTCCCCTCTCCTCCTTCCCCTCCCCCTCCTCTCTCTCTCCCCCTCCCCCTTCCCCTCCCCCTCCTCTCTCTCTTCCCCTCCCCCTTCCTCTCCCCTCGACTCCCCTCTCCCTCTCTCTTCCCCCTCCATCTCCTCCCCTCCCCTCCCATACCCTTTCAAATCCTTGACTTGTGTTTCTTCTTGTCAGCAGCAGGGCTCAGACGTAGATGAATCACCAGGAGAGATTAGAATCTTCCTTGGCAGATTTTGCTAATTAGATTCGCATATTCCCTTGTCTCTAAAAATCCACTCAGCCTGTACTGGATGCTCTTGACCCTTGAAGTTTTAATATTTTAGTCTCACAGATTTGCTGCTTTTAGTATCTTCCTAGGGCACTTTTCCCCTTCTATTGTGAATTTTTCCCATCCCTCCACCCTTACTCCATGAGTCACAGACTGAGTGCTTCCGAGATCCGAGAGATGATACAGATACTCAAAACAGGTGTTAGGAGAGGATAACCACACGGCTCTCTTATTTTTAGATTCCCATCATATGCTCAGTAACAAAATATTTTTCACCAACACACACACACACACACAGGTCCAGGCTTAAATGGCTGCCGATATTCCGTGTCGAGGAGGTAAAGAATGGCTGAACCCATGGAGAAGCAGGAGCAACTGCTTCTTGGCTCTGTCAGCTCCAGCCAATGGATACTACTCGTATTAGCAGAGATTTACCATTTCTCAAAACAACAGGAAAGTTCAGACTTTCAAAACTAAAGTTTTGTTTAAGCCACATATCTACATGTTAACAATAGGCTGGCAAGATTGCATTTGTCTATGCCAATAATGATCACCAGTTAGCACACTCTCTGCTTCCGATTACTAGAAGCAATAAGATTTTAATTCCACAGGAGAGTCCTTTCTAGGATCACGTACTCAGCCTGATGGGCACTTAAAAATTAAGTAGAATTACATAAGGAAGATAAAACTGAGAGTAATAGAATGTGCTATACCTAACAAGTTATGTTTATTACGAGACACTAGAGTGTGTGCGTAGTGGGTCGCTGTCAACGTAGCTATTTTTCACCGGTTTGAAAGTCGCTGCCTGTCCTGTGTTTTGAGTTCTTGGAGATGAGTGAACCACAGTTGAGGGAATGCCTCCATTAGAGTGGCCTGTCAGCAGACCTGTGGGACACTTTTTAAGTTAGTCATTGACGTGGGAATGAACTTTGCCCACTGTGGGTTAAACGACCCTTGGGCAGGAGGTTCTCGGATATTAAGAAAGCAGGCTGAGCAAGCCAAGGGGAGCAAGCCAGTAAGCAGCACTCCTCTGTGGCCTCTGCAATCAGCTCGTGCTTGTGGGTTCCTGCCCTGACTTCCCTCAATGATGGACTGTTACCTGGAAGTGTAGGATAAAACAAACCCTTTTCTCCCCTTGTTGCTGTTGGTCATGATGCTTTATGGCAGCAGTAGAAACCTACGAGCCTCACCAAGTGACGTCACTGCACCCTACCACTGTCATTGGCAAATTAAATGCCAGTGATGGGTAAGTGGGCGTCTGGAGGCAAAATTTCTCTCTTGAACTTCATTCCTGTATTTTTCTTTTTTCTTTTTCTTGGATATGATCAGGTGACTCTTCCACCGAACTCATAAGCACACTATGACAGAATGCTTAAAACAATGTGCTGTGTAGTCAGGCATGACTGAGTTTGAGTCTCGGGCTTTCTCAGCCTGTTTTCTCATCCTGAAAGTCAGGATAATTGGATTTAAAACAATGGCTGACCCTTACAAAGAGACAAAAATTGTTTCAGCTGGAACCAAGCTCCAGACCTTATTGTGGGCTCCAGAACTTGATGAGAGAAACTAGTTCCTCCATGTGGGATAGTGCTGCCCGTCAGTCATTTAAGAAAAGACGTTAAAATCAATCAAATGTATCCTTTATCTTCTACTGGACATACAGTCATGCTTTTTTTTTTTTATTAGATGTTTTCTTCCAGTCATGCTTTTAAGACGTCTTTTATCAGGGTCAGTTTCAAAGCATCTCTTTGAAGCTTTTCATCTCACAACTACAAAGATGGCCTTCTACTTCCTGCTGGGGGTCAGGAGATCTTCTGTCCCCTCCTGAGTGTCACGAGCTCTTCTGGCTCTCCATAGCCATGAAGCAGTTTTGAAGGTTCATACATGAGAGAGAACCTGCAAGGCTTTATGTAAGAGAACTCACTACAGTGTTCCCCTAAGCCGGTGAACGGGATGAGGTCCTTCTTGCCTTGCGATGTTTGCCAACAGCAGATCCATTGATGGATACATGCATTGTGAGATGGCTTCTGTCAGCACTGTGTCCTCATCAGTGTCAAAATAGAGATGATGATGACTGTAATAAGGCTGAAGTAAAGGAACAGCCATATCACGTTACTGCTTCCAGGGATCGTCTCTTGCTACACAGAGTAGTGTCTGTGCCAGAGCATCTGATCCAGTCGACAGACTCCAATTTGGGACTCCCATCACCCCTGCATCCTGCTGCCTCTTCGGGACATTTCACACTGTGTCACTAGATTACCATTCGAGGTCATTCGACAAATAGCATTGTAATCGATTTACTTGCTGCTGGATGCAGCCTGTCTACCACGCGATGTCAGAGATAGAGCTTCATTCTGTAGTCCTGGCTGGCCTTGAGGTCATAGTAATCCACCTGTCTCAGACTCCCAAGTATTAGAATCATAGGCAAAACCCACCATATCCCTTCTGTTATAATATATCCACAAATATGTATGTATGTATGTATGTATGTATGTATGTATATTGTCTTACGGTTTCTATTCCTGCACAAACATCATGACCAAGAAGCAAGTTGGGGAGGAAAGGATTTATTCCGCTTACTCTTCCACATTGCTGTTCATCACCAAAGAAAGTCAGAACTGGAACTCAAGCAGGTCAGGAAGCAGGAGCTGATGCAGAGGCCATGGAGGGATGTTACTTACTGGATTGCCTCCCCTGGCTTGCTCAGCTTGCTCTTTTATAGAACCCAAGACTACCAGCCCAGGGATGGCACCACTCACAATGGGCTAGCCCTCTCCTCTTGATCACTAATTGAGAAAATGCCTTACAGCTGGATCTCATGGAAACATTTTCTCAACGGAAGCTCCTTTCTCAGTGATAACTCCAGATTGTGTCAAATTGACACAAAATCAGCCAGTATGTATATATGTGTGTGTGTGTGTGTGTATGTGTGTACATACATACATATACATATATATTATTTTCATATATATATATATTTTTTTTTTCACCCTTGATTGCCTTCATTGTCAACTCAACTGGATTTTGGAACCACCTGGAAGCACATGTTTGCAAAGGTGTTTCCAGAGAGATTTAATTGAGAATTTGAAACCCACCCTGTACATGGGACGCTTAATCTTCAATATGGGGGGCAGGGGCATCATCCTGTAGACGGACATAAATGGAAAAAGACTTGTGAATGCCAGCCCAGCCTTCCCTGTGCTCTGATTCCCGATCCCGTCAGGAATGGGAATGTTGCCCTGTCAAACCACAGCCCAAGAGACATACTTCTCTCCTAGCCTTTTATTAGGCATTTGGTCACCGCAACAGAAAAGCAATACAACATATAAACCCAGTCTCTTCATTTTCTACCCTCCAATGATGGTCCACTGTTAGCTGTAAAAAGCCTAAGCTTACAGTAGCTTTACCAGACCCTTCATCATCCTATCTATTCAACTCTCATGTGTCACCTAGTCTCAAATTCTGTCCTCCTATCAATAGGAGGTTTGTAAACACTTTTAAAGCTTGCTGTTACACCTGGGGGGTTTATATCAATCATACTTTTTTTTTCCCCTGTGGAAAGATTTTGCTATCTCAGTCTCTCATATTTTCTATTTCTCTACTTGTAGCCTGCAATGGGGTTCTGCAGCTCACTTTCTGTTGCTGTGATAGAGGACTTACCAAAAGACTTCTGGAGAAGAGCTTTCCCTTTACTTCATCTTATAGGTTGGAGTCCATCATCGAGGAAAACCAAGGTAGGAACTCAAGGCAGGGACTTCCAGCAGAAACCACAGTGGAACACTGTTCATTGGCTCACTTCCTGCTTTTGCAGGAATGAGGACCACCAGCATAAGGCTAGCACCGCCCACAGTGGGCTGGGTTCTTCAACATTAATATTAGTTAAGAAATGTCCCCGCAGACAGACCAATCTGATGGAGGCATATTCTCAATTGAGGTTCCCTCTTCCCAAGTGACTCTAGTTTGTGCTAAGCAGATAAAAATTAAACTAGCACAGGTATATTGTGAACTTATTTAGTTTTATTAGACTCTCCTTTTCAAAAAAGAGGGCATGTCATTTCTTATATTCTTAACAATTAGAATTAATTTCCTAGTATAGAAGTCACTTTTCTTGCTGCTATGACAAATTATCATAAGCACAATGCTCGAAAATGGTTTCCTTTGTTTTTCTTCTGTACATCAGGAACTAAATGTACCTGAGTTGACAATGAAGACTATCTAACTGGCAAAGAAAAAAAGGAGTTATTATAACAGGATGGGGGAGCAGGATTAGAGTCAAGCCTGGTGCCTTTTGCCTGTTTTATCATCATCTGTAAAACAGGTCTCATCTGGTTATGATTAAGGCATCAACTCTGATCCAATGCATCACCTGAAAGTAAGACAACAGCTGGCTCGAATCTTTGCTGTAGGCTGAGCAGGCAGTCTCTTCACTCTTCCCAACTTCCAGATTTGCACACTCACCTTTGTCACCTTGTTGCCTTCCACCTCCTGTTTTTAATGCTAGTCAAAGTGAGGTGAGTCCCTCTAATGTGTCACCACTTTGACCTGCTTTTGCCTCCCTCTTCCATTTTTGAGATCCTTTATAATTACACAGAGCGGGGACAATTCCAGACAGTCTCCTAATTAACAGTCATTTGGTTGTGAACCTTCACGTCCCTTCAGTATGAAAAGTAACACCTAGGTATCGGAGATCCGGACACTGAGGCATTAAAGGCTCCGCAGACCCAGTAGGTGGATGGTTCACATATGGATATATGCTAAGGTGTTCAATAGATTCTTATAGTGGCTGTTGTAGTGGACAGCTGCCACTCTTGCCAGCCCAGCACTTATATAAATTTACTGGATAAATGTAATGATAGTTGCTATCATATATAATGCCCCAAATTCTAAGCTTCTTATTTTTTGTTCACTTAAAGATTCCATGAGTATTTCTGGTTTGGCTACTTGCAAGTGGTTGTACAGCAGTGGTTTTCAACTGTCCTAATGCTTAGGTTGAAATAAACTCTGAATGATTCAGTTAACCTTGTGCTTAGTTCTTTTTTTAAAAAAAAAAAAAACCATAGATCAGCAACTTACTTAATTAAGAGATAGCGGATCCAATTTCAGATGTTTGAGATATGCTAAGACCAATATATCAGCTCACTGTCACGATCAGGGAACCAGGTCACCTCTATATCCTGGCACAGACTGTGTGTCTATGATATCAACCATCTCTTACCACTCCCAACAAATGATAATATTTGTTACTGTTGCATTGCTGTGAGAGAGTACCTGACAGCAGGAGCAATAATCTCTTTGACCCCCAAAAAACTAAAATAAAAAATAAAAGAATAAAAAAATAAATAAAAAGGGCAAACACTTTACTAGGAGAAACATTTTAATACTAGAGTCTATTATTAAAACTAGAATCAATTTTGATTTTTAATATCTCAAGCTCAATAGCAATCCTAAGCATCATACAGAGTGAGTCATACTTAGTTCTTTACCAATATTTCTTTACCTATCTCAGTATCAGTGTGAATCAAGGAAGGGAAGCAACATGAATAAAGAGAAATCTCATCTCAGCTATATTTAAGGCATAAAATTCAGAAACAATTGTTTGGATACTGGCTATATTTAAAAAAAACATGTTTCAACTAGTCATGTACTGGAAAATGGAAATGAGGCAATAATAAAAGATGAATGTACACAAAATCCTGTCTAGTAACACAGACATTAATTTTTATCATCAGGGAACATGTGATTGAGTTCCATCTTATCAGAGAGATATGAATTCCTCCAAAGAATATTAGAGCTTGTGTAATTGGGCCTATTCTGAAAATGCCACAGTCTGCCTCAGATATTTTTGATTTATTGAGAAACAATAAATATAAAAGCAGTACAGAGAACTGTTGGATGGGCTGGAGACATGGGTTCAAGACTCACCTTCAGGAGAAATTCCCACAACCACAGCAAAGAACTGGCCCAAGGAGAAAATTCCCTATACCTCACCTAGCAATTCCCAAATACCTTCTTCCTATAGCTCATATGAAAGGTCAAGTTACGTTTCTTCTTCTGACTCCCCACTGAAGCCCCACTACTAGGACGCTTGGCTTTGTTCTGTTCAGACAGCCCCCAGCAAGATGGAACTCCAACTCCAACAACCATCAGTGAAGAGAGTTGCTCTGAGCAAGGGAAGGTCTTGACGGGGAGGATTTAAGATGGCTCTCACATCTCCACTTCCTGCTGTGGTACAAGACTAAAGGGGTGTAACTAAAACTCTTAAATCTTTTCCTTTCAGTTGATAAAAGGGTCTGACTTTATGGGAGAGCCTGAAAGAAGAAATGTGCCCTTTCCCAGAGGAGATTTGAGGCTTTTTACCATTTTAGGGTTTTGCTTCAAATGGCAGATATTTAAGTTTGACAGCTGGACGGAAATGATCTCAGCCAGTGGTCACATATTCTTGAAAGATAACGGTAAGCTAGCTATGGTATCATAGTCAAGGATCCCAGACCTGGGAAGGCTGAGCCGGAAGGGTCACTAGCTACAGCCTACCTAGGACAGAGTGAGTTTAAGGCTGGCTTCAGCAACTCTGTGAGATCTTGCCTTTGATTTACCGTTTTTGTTTTTGTTTTTGTTTTTGTTTTTGTTTTTGTTTTTAGACAGGGTTTTTCTGTGCAACCCTGGCTATCCTGGAACTCTCACTTTGTAGACCTGGCTGGCTTCGAACTCATGTAGATCTGCCTGCCTCTGCCTCCTGAGTACTAGGACTAATGGCATGTGTATCTTAATGTAATAAGCAAATCTAGAGTTGAAGATATAGTGTAATATAGGGAAACTTTTGCATGTGCAAGGCCCAGATTCAACTCCCAGCATTGAAAAAAAATTAAAATTGAGGAGAGAGAGAGAGAGAGAGAGAGAGAGAGAGAGAGAGAAATCTAAATCTCAAATTAGATGCCAGCCGAAGCTGAAATAGCTCTTAATTTTATCTCTGCTAGATCTTGAACAGAGAACTGAATACATCCTGCCCAGGCTTCTGATTGAACTCCGAGATAATGAGCTTAGTTTATTGCTCATAAGCTTGCGGTGACTTGCTCTGCCACCATGGAACGTGAATACGGGCAGCAAGAACAGGTGTGTCTCACAGGTATCTTGTATCAATACTGGGGTGGTAAATTATTAACTATCTTGGTAAGCGTTTCCAAAAGGCAAAATAACTGTAGCAAAAGGAATTTATATTTTCATATAAAACTACCATTAATGTCTGTCTGCATGCCAACTGGTCACTCTCTGGTATAATCAGAGATCTAGAAACAAAAAGACAACAGCTATTAAATGTATCTGTATACTATAATGCATTATCTAGATATTTTTATTAAAGATCTTAACATTATGATAATACTATGATAAAACTTAAATATAATTTTGACATTATAATGCTCATGATCAAAATATTTATCAGGGAAGAATGGAGAGTGAGTGACTTGGTAAGGAGTTTAACATTTTGATGGAGGAACAATTAATCACCTGGCTTCATGCACTTTATAGTCCCATTAAAGGATCTTATCAATCACCAGGCTTAAAAGCAAACTGGTTCCTGTTTGGAAGCAGATGATTGTCTCTTCTTCCTTAAGAGATGCTTTAAGGCCCTCCAGGAAAACAGTAGCACACGTTTACAAGCAAAGACTGCCAGAGCCCACATTTTCAAATTGGCTCAAACTGGGTAGGTTAGGCTACTGCATTCTGGCAAAGAAAATAGGGAAACTGGTATCAAACTCATTCAAGCCACCTAAAAATAGTATATACAAAGTCTGGGGAGAGATGAGACTTATAAGACACATGCACACACACAGCAACTATGAAATCTGAACTTCAACCTGATGTTTAATGACTTGTTTTGAGAAAGGAGCAGCAATTTGGGATCCTTCTTCCCAAGCAAAATTTATAGACACTGTAGTCTGAGATGTAAGAATGTTTGTATAGATGCTCTCGGGAGATTATAACTGAGCTAAGGCTGGCTACTAGGTTGGTCTTGCTACTAGAAACATGTGACTAGCAAACTCTTGAAAACTGCCGAGTCCAAGTTAGGATTGGCTATAAGGATAAAACAGAGGTTAGATTTTGAAGATTTGATACAGGGGAAAATTCACTATTAAATTTTATACCTATTACATGCTGAAATTGTATTGTATATCAGTTAAATAAAATATATTGTCAGTTAATTCGATTCTTTTAATTTTTTAAAAGTCATGCCTCCTCAATGATTTTAAATTTCATATATTACATATCCAGAGGACGGCACTGTTTTTATAACATATAAAATTCCAAATCTCCTCTTTTAGGGTATGCATCATCTCTTACAGAATAATGTCTTCTTAAGTCATTTAAAGAAAGCTTCTTGCTGAAGGGTCACAGGGCCTAATAAAGCAGAAACCCTAAACCACCAGCTCTCCAGCTCTGGGACACTGTATGACCAGAGCAAAGATCTCTTCAGTGATGTCACATGTCTGTGAATTTCCTCTGTATGTGCCCCGACATGACCCAGAATACCAAGTCAGAGCACAATGTGCCTACAATACCTTATTTCTCTTCTTTAGACATAATAATGGTATCTAACAGGAAACCAGTAGGTGGGGAGGGAGGTGAGGAGAAGGTGGGGAGAGCTGGGGAGGGGAAAACAAGATCAAAGGTGGTATACGTAAGAAAAATAAAAGAAAACAAACAAACAAACAAACAAACACTTTTCAGCCCTAGGATTCTGGAACATTTTGCCCTTTTTATGACAACTTTTCCTTGAGCAAATCATTTATCTACCTACATCCTTGTGGGTTAGGTGGGGGCTGACCATACCCAGAACTCCTGGGAGATACGCCCAGCTGGTGAACTTTGTGCAGGGTAGTCAACTTGGTGTGAAGTATCTAGAAAGAAAAGTTACTCCAGGCTCTGCAACTAGAAATGAAGTGGTGTAAACTATGGGAACATTTTGAAAAAGAAAGCATAGTCCCCAATCACAAGGAGTAAAATCCAACCCACAGAACCTACAGAGTCCTGTAGTCAGCGCACAGCAGACTGCTGAACACCTCGGACAACTAAATTCAATGCGTTATTTCTCAAACAACCCTAGACGTGAAATACTATATTCAAAACATATTGTTATGAAAACAAAACCAGAAGTTATCGTGTGAGCATGAGGCTCTAACATCAGTGCCTTTCTGAGCTGCCCTTGGATTCTAGGCTTCGATAATGACAGTCTAAAACAAACAGATCTAGATAGTCCTAGCTGCCTGACGGTTTGTGGCTGACCCATAGCATAGCAATATGTGTGCCACAAACACATTAAAACATCTCAAATCCAGTGACTTTTTTTCCTCTTTCCTTTTTTTTTGCCTTGAAACAGTGTACTCTGTAGCCCAGGCTAGCCTCACCCTCAGCAATCGTCCTGTTACGCCTTCCACGTGCTGAGATCGCAGGTACACGCAATCATATTTGCCTTAGTGACCTTCTACACGATGTCTCGTGTAACTGTAAAAACAGCTCCCGAGTTTCAAACCTCATGACAAGTTTGGAACGAGCTGAGAACAAGGTGTAGTGGAAGGCTCTTAGAGAGAGTGTTAGGATAGTGCAAGGTGATATAAAGCCTGAACATCTCACAGAGTTTTATTACAGAGTTGCTTGATAACTATAACCCAGATGGACTACCCAGGGTCATCGACCAGTGGCTATGAGGGGCAAGAAAGGTCCTTGGAAACTTTTCTCAGGACTCAGATGTGAGTATTAGAAGTGCATCAGAGAATGCAGTGAGACCAACGGTACACTCGGGCAGTGGAGGAAAGCAAAACAAGTCTTAAATTAACGGCGCCTGCAGAAGAGAAAGAAAGGGTGAGATCCGTAAAGCAAACTAAGAGTTCCGAACGCGGACCTTTGCCTTTGGAACACTCTGACCCAGGTCTCTCTAGTGAGCACTGCTAGGCGCACATCAGGACCTCGCGGGCGGCTCCAAGTGTGGAGGTGGAAGGCTTGAGGTCATCACAGGTGACCTCTGGGAGGTAAAGGAACATTCACCTTCGCGTTTATCTCAACTTAAATAATTACAGGGCTGAGGACTCAGAATTGTGTTTATTTTCCGTATCTCCCTTCCAGCTCCATCTACGCTCGGCACCTCCCTGGCTCTCTCTCCATCAAGCTCTGAGACGTCTCTTCCGTTGTCCTTGTTACCACCCCCTCTTTTCCCACTGAGCTATTTCAGTGATGAGAACCAGAGGATTCGACCCAAGTAGAGTCCTTATACAAGGATGGAGGACACTATTTGTCCCAGATTAAAGGAAGCTTCCCCAAACTACACAGCTCTCTACGCTGTCTGAAAATTGTCTCTTGCCTATGTGGACCCTCAATGAACTTGCTAGCAAAACATAACTGCTTTTTACCACTTAGCAATAAATAATAATAATAATAATAATAATAATAATAAAGATGTGCTCTCATTCTCTACAGAACAGAATTGTATAACTTTTAGATAATTTGTAGATAACTCTTAAGGAGAAGAACATGAAATTAATATCAAGTTGTCTACAGTCTGGGCTCCCAATGATCAAACATCTTGCCTGATTTTTTTTTTTTAAAGAAAAGTTTTGCAGGCAAGCAGGATGGCTTGTTGCTAAGTCTAAGGATCTGACTTCTATCATGGATAATCCAGTGGTGGAGCATAATTTTCTACTGTTATGAATCATAATGTAAATATCTTATATTTTCCCACAGTCTTAAGCAACCCCTGTGAAAGAATCATTTGACCCCCAAAGGGGTCTCAAACCACAGGTTGAGAACCACTGGCCTAGACATACCCTACCCATATACATAAACACACCGACAAATACATAAATGATTTTAAAAGTGTTTCAAAACAAGTTTCTGCCTGACCACTAAGTCTTAGGGCTATGAACACGGAGTTCAATGTCAAGGGTGTTTTGAAAATGTCAAGGAAAAAAAAATGTGCTTGCTAGGCAAGTTCAGTGATATCTGGACAGATTTCTTGAGCAGATGGCTAATAACAGTTAATCATCACATATTATTTGTATTCTGTGTCTCATCATTTTACCCTCTCGCATGGTTAAATTACGCTTGCCTTTGGACATGACCCAGTGTAGTAGAGAATTCTAAATAAACATTTTAATGGTGACATTTTGTGTTCCATCCTAGCGTATTCCCATAACAATATAAACAATGGAGCCGCTCCACCTGAGCCAAGGGAGAAGCTTAGAGGCAGGAAGTCACTGCGGCTTTGAATGGAAGAGGAGAAAACACAGATAGTTCAAGAAAAATACAGGTGATTCAGGCTTCCTCTTTTAAGAGAACAAATCAATTGGGTATGGAAGGACCTTTAATCCCAGCCACCTGGAAGCAAAGACAGACAGATTTAGGGGCATTTCTTTGAGTTTGAGGCTAGCCT